>NC_091752.1:13023974-13323974 GCF_043380555.1 Nothobranchius furzeri | reverse complement strand
GTTATTGAGCTCATCATTCTTTGAAAGGTTGCCGGGGCATTTCGCATTCCAAATGGCATAACTGTGTATTGCAGGAATGCGTCCGGAGTTACAAAGGCAGAGATTTCGGAGGCAGCAGTTGTTAAAGGCACCTGCCAGTAACCTTTGAGTAGATCTATTTTCGTTATAAAGGATGCATCTCCTATTCTGTCAATACAGTCATCTACTCTGGGCAAGGGATATGCATCTGGCACTGTAACAGAGTTTACCTTTCGATAATCAGTTATGAAGCGGGAAGAGCCATCCGGCTTCTTCTCAATTAAGCAGGGCGAGCTCCACGGACTGCAACTGGGCACGGCCAAGCCATGTTCCAACAAATAACGCGTTTCCTGCTCTAACAATTCACGTTTTACCGTATTAGCTCGGTATGGGTGTTGTTTTATGGGTTGAGATGTTACCACAACGACGTCGTGACTAACCGTAGTGGTTCGAGAAGGTACATCTGAAAAGAGGCAAGAGTACTCTTGTATCAGACTCATCAGTTCGTGTTTCATGTCGTCATTCAAGTGGTCCAGGATATCTGGTAGCTGGGCCAAAGTTAAAGAGTTAGCGAGTCGGGGGCCAACAACAGGTTTTAACTTTAGGTGGATGTCCTCCTCGGGAATAGGAGTGAAGGATGCGGCTGCGCACACCGCAGCTTCAGAAACCTCTGATGGTGAAGCCTGAGGGGAATGGTACAGCTTAAGCATGTTAATATGACAAGCCCTGGACTTACGGCGACGATGAGGAGTGGAAATGCTATAGGTAGTACTGTTTATTTTTCCCAGCACTTCAAATGGTCCATCGAATTTAGCTGATAAGCTAGTGCCAACCAAAGGATTCAATATTAAAACCTGATCACCGGGGTGGAGCTCCCTGGCTACAGCTTTTCGATCAAACTGCCTTTTCATCTTCTTTTGAGTTATCTCCAAGTTCTCCCTAGCCAGTTTATTTGCATGTTTTATTCGCCACAGAAATTTCTTGAGGTATTGATTGATCTTTTCCTTTTTAGACTCCTTGACTCTCAGAAACTGTTCCTTGAGAGCTTTAAGGGGGCCCCGAGGTGTGTGTCCGAACACTAATTGAGCCGGGCTAAACCCCAAAGAATCCTGGGGAGCCTCTCGGGCGGCAAACAACAGAAAGGGAACTCCTTCATCCCACTGATTTCCTGAACTTAAACAGTACTTTTTCAGCATGCTTTTAAAAGTTTGGTGCCAGCGTTCTAAAGCGCCTTGGCTTTCTGGGTGATAAGCAGAATATACCACGTGGTGGATACCCAGTGTTTGGGCCACCTTCCTAAACAGCTCTGACTTAAAGTTGGTTCCCTGATCGGTTTGTAGAACACGGGGTAAACCAAACAATGAGAAATACTGGGTTAAAGCCCGGGTGACAGTTTTAGCTGTTATGGTGGATAACGGAAAAGCTTCTGGAAAACGGGTGGATGTGCACATTATGGTTAACAGGTATTTCTTACCAGATTTACTTCTGGGCAATGGACCTACACAATCCACCACAATGGTGTCAAAAGGATTCCCGATTACAGGAATCGGATGGAGAGGGGCTGGAGCAGGCAGCTGATTTGGTTTTCCAGAAATTTGACAGACATGGCAACGCTTACAATATTCAGCTACGTCCCTCTTCATGCCAGGCCAAAAGAAATGCTCCAAAATTATCTGGTACATTTTCCGGATGCCTAAGTGTCCTGCCCACTGACTTTCATGAGCTAAACTCACAACTTTATTTCGGTACCTTGTGGGAATTACAATCTGATTAATAGTACCCCAAGGTGCTCCTTGGGCGGCAGGATTGTTCCAAAATCTCATTAGCACGTCATTCTGTAGAAAATAACCGGACTTTTCCCCATCAGGATTCTTAATATCCTGAAAAAATTTCTTCAAGCTGTCATCACGACGTTGCTCCTCTCCTAAGGTCATCCGGGGTAAAGGCAGACACCCCGACGTGAGCGACACGTCTTCATCCTCGGTGTCGGCGGTAATGTCCGCATTGTGGTCGTGGACGTGATGGTCCTCTTTATTGTGTCCATCATCAAAGAGAGAGGATAACTGTAAGGTTTCCTCCTGTTTACGTGCCTGGGCACGGGTTATGACACATGCAGGATAAATTCCTGGCTGCTCCTTAACGCACGAACTGGTGTCTGAGCACGGGTCGTTTAAAACTTGGAATGGAGGGACCACATTTCCTCCAGCAACATCGTTTCCGAGCAGGAGATTTACTCCAGCGATCGGCAAAGATGGGCAAACCGCCACATCAAAATAACCTCTGGCTAGCTCGCAAGAAAGAAAGACTCGGTGTAACGGCCGAGAAATCGGCTCACCATTTATTCCGTTCAGCAGAACTGACACGCCCGTTGCACTGCTCTCGTTAAAAATCATGACATCGCTAGTTATGAGCGTTTGTGATGCCCCAGTATCGCGCAAGATGATAACTGGAGCTTGGTCAGAACTTGACTCATTTAGCTGAACCACACCTTTGGACAAAAATGGTTGAAAACAGTCGTTTATTTCTGTCACGACCTGCTTGTTTTTCGTTATAAAACCAACCTCACGTGAGGGGGAGGTTTTCTCTTCGTTTTTCCTTTTTAATTTGTAACAGTCTTTTACTACATGCCCAGACCGATGACAGTAAACACATCTTGGCTGGTGGGCGTTTACCGAACCGCTGTGAGCAGGCCTCATCATAGGAGGCCGTCTGGCATCTCTGGGTGGCAGTTCGCCGCTAACGCGGTGCGTTAATGAGTATTCATCCGCCAACAAAGCTGCAGAAGACAAAGTCGCTACCTTTTGTTCATTCAAGTATAAAACGGTGCGCTCCGGTAAACATCTCTTGAACTCCTCTAACAGGATTAATTCCTTCAGCTCAGTAAAAGAAGACACTTTTGATGCTGCAACCCACTTTTCAAATAATAAAAGCTTTTCTCTGGCGAACTCGACAAACGTCTGATGTGGCTGTTTATTGGTTAATGCTCGGAATCCTTGTCGGTATGCTTCTGGGACCAGTTCATAAGCAGTTAACACTGCACTTTTCACACATTCGTAATCTAAACTGTCAGAAAGGGACAAAAAAGACATTACCTCCTGGGCTTTTCCGGTGAGCTTGCACTGGAGGATCAACGCCCACACGTCACGAGGCCACTCAAGAGCTGCAGCAATGCGCTCAAATATCTGGAAGTAGCTGTCCACCTCAAACTCCCGAAAAGGTGGCACCAACACAATGCATTTACTTATGTCCAGTCTCTGTTTTATTCCAGGGGTAGTTTCTTCTCGTGTGGTGTCGGGTTCTGTCACAACCTTGTGCGTGTCAACATGTGGGTCATTTTGTTGGGAAATCTCGGCTTGTCTCCAAGCCTGGGCTTCCAGCTCAAGTCTTTTTAGCTTGATCTGAGTGTCGGCTTCCAGATCCATTCTGCGGATCTCCAGCTCCATCTCCATCAGACGGCGCTTCTCCTTTTCCTCGGCCTCATACTTTAGCTGAGCCATTCGGACTTTCAGACGTAGGTTAAAACGCTCCAGCGAACTCGGAGTAGAAGCTGGTGAGACAGGATCAGACTTGGGCAAAGTTAGTGGTGAAGAAGGGGTCTTACTGTGAGCCGGCGGGGTCTGGTAGCCGGGAGCCGTCTCCTCGGGTGCCGCCGAAGATGGTCCTGCTCCGTTCTCATGGCTTGCGGCGTCATCCGCACGCGGGGAAAGGACAGGAAGATCTCCAGTCCCTTTTGCAGGCAACAAGTTCAAGTTTTCCAAGGCAGCAATAACTGTCTCTTTTAGAACCTGTTTCGTCATTGTGCGGGTGCCATGGAGATCAAGGTGCTCAGCCACCTCCACCAGATCGCTCTTGCGGCAGGCCTCGAGCGCTTCCCGCGACGGTGCACGCAGAAACTCCTTTAAAGAAAACATAATTATTATAGAGCTCACCTGGGAAGAGCTAAAATCCAGAGAGTGAAACCACCAAAATGAAAGAGTCCCAGGGTACTTAACACACACTTAAGCGCAATGGGAAAAAAAACGCGGCGCACAACCTATTTCTTTATTACCGGGCAGACTTAGATTAAGTTCCAATTATTTATAACTCAAATAAATTCCCGGACGAGCCCCCATTATGTTACGCCCCCTCTCTGCAGGTCTAGGAGGATGAGGGGACTAACACAAGCAAATAGGTGTAAAAGTGTGTGTGAGGATCAAGGACGAGGAGGTTCGAGTAAAAACAAAAGGATTTATTAACATAAGGTGTCCGTGGGTAAACGGCATAAATAAGGCTTCGTAATAATAAACTACAACATAAGCAGTCTCACTGCTTATGACAAAGGCTTTCTGCCAAAACGCAAAATATCCCCGGCTCAAAAGTCCTATGGGGATAAAAAGAAAAACACCACAAAGGCTTAACCCTTAACAAGGTGTGTGAAAACACTCTCAGAAGGTACCCAGGCTAATCCGGGATCCTTAGTAGAGAACCTAAACATAAATGAGCGAGGGAGAATCTCAGGCTACTCCTGGATCTCTATCAATAACCTTAAACCCCGCAGGAACGGTGTAAACAGCCTTAAACCTGTCTGGTAACGGTCGCTAAAGTGTCCGTGAGCTAAAGGAGAATCTCTGGCTACTCCAGGATCTCCTCGATGTCTGTTGCGTTCCTCCTTTTAAAGAGCTGGGAGCTGCTTGATCGCTGATGAAGATCAGCTGCTGTCTCTGCTGGCGTGCCTCTCTCCGAGGTCCTGAAAGGGCGCTGGAGCGCTGGAGAGTGTGAGCTGGTCGCTCCTGGCGCTGTCCCTGGTGCTGGATCCCGTGCAGCGGGGACAAAAGGCTCAGGCTAGGATGAGAGGACGGACCGAGGGGACGAGGGTCGTCACACTGTGTACTATTCTTGTGTAGCGGAGATTTAAAAAATTCTCCACCAGAAGCTCGCTTCCCCGATTGCCGTCTGATCACCTGTAAATCAGCCCATTAAGCTTGACTAGCATCAATAGCTAACAGTCTAAAATAAGCTTTTAAAAAGGTAGAGCGTCACTGCAGCACGAACTGCATTCGCTACTTGTCCGAAATATTAACACGACCGCCTCAAGAATGTTTTGGTTACTCGGACTGGTCAATTTTAACAGAATTAGACTGCAAAGCCCTGTTTAGCTAAAAGGCCCCGCTAGCTTAGCACAGCCAGCTGCTAACTAGTAAACTCAGTTTAGGCAGTCGGTATACGTGTTTCCAACAACCTGTCAAGCCGTCTGATGCAGCGTTTCTGTGTCTTAAAATCCGCTACCCCCCAAGGGGACATACTCCGACATCGTTCGAGTAGTTTTAGCGGCAGTTTTAACACTTTCGGTGTGAGAAACGTACTTTCGGTTAGCGATTTGTGCTAACCGCCAGTTGGAGGTAAGGCGCATGCCATCTTGCCTGGGTAAGTCCACGCAACCTCTTGGACAGCCATCTTGGTATGGTCTGCCGAGTGACATCTCAGGGTCATTACAGAAACTGTTCTGTTCTGAATGTTCATTCAAAACACTGCAATTTATCCTGTAACAAAGCTCATTTTCATCCATTCAGTAAAGCAGGGGTTTCTTATTCAGCTTCCATTAAATTTATAACAAATTAAAGGACCTGTTACATCAGTACAATGGCTTCAGACCAAAATAATCATTTGACTTCTCTCATTTTCCAGATGAAAAATGAAATACAAATGCAAAACCAACTCCAAATGCAACTCCAAATGCATATTTCACAGATGCAAATGCAATTTTTCCAGTGGAAAAATGAAACACAGACCCAAATGCATATGCAGCTTTCTGAAATTAAAAACATGCAGATGCAGCTTTTCAATTTGCAACAGGAAGTCACAATATTCCAAGCTATGGGAGATGCCTCCCATGTGGGAGGGGTTCTAACCCTGTGCTCTAGTGATTTGCCTCCAGATAAGATGGAAGTGCTGCAACCGGATGTACTGATTGGCTCTGAACTACAGGAAACACACAAAATGTCCCATATCGCTCCATCCACACTGATAAGTGCAACCTCCACGGACAGTGGCCCGACGACCCCTGGTGTCGAGCCTAATGAACTACTGTTGGGACCTCTCCTGCCTCAGGGGAGGGGTGGTAAGCCCACAGTATCTGTCGTATTGCAACAGGGGCATCCCTGCAACACGCTTTTAGATACTGGTTCAGATTTTACAGTCATGAGGAAGTCTCTTTTCGACCACGTCTGCCTGGATGTAGGTGGAGGTGTACGCCCTCCAGAACTGATTCCCTGTACATTAACTATCCATGTTTTCTCTGATTCTACAGTGCTCTTGTCTTCTAGAGACCCTGCTTTAATTCACGATCTGTCCTATGAGCTTGACACACCCCGTGTACGTCTGTGAGAGTGGAACCATGCCTTTGCTCATTGGCATTGATCTTTTGAAGCACTTCGAAGCTTTTATCAATCTTGGAGAAGGGAAACTGAGGGCAGGTGTTAGAAAACCTATGCCCTTCATTCCGCCTTCTTTCCCCGACTCACACTGCCTTGCGGTAGGTGACCCGGAGCATGGGGAAACCGCATGCTCACCGCCAAGCTCAAAGCCATCAGAGATTCCCTCTGATGTTTTCTCTCAGATTGAACAGGTCGTGGACCAGGCAGATGCTCCTACCACTGTAGTCGAGGGAGACAAACAATAACTTGTTAAAATATCCTGATTGCAATAATCTTTCTCTTTCCACCATGCGGGCAGGTAAACATCTTTCCAGTTATATTGGTGGCTAGAAACTCAGCTTTGAGACTCAACTTTCACCAGAGAACTTCCTTAACGGTCATCTCAACAACTTTACAGACCCTCTTGCCACTCAAGGTAAAGATGTGGGCACCCCATGGTCCCTCAAACCCTTGTGGCCCCCTGATGATGCGTCCATCTTTCAACCATCTGATGGGTTTGTGTCAGTTCAACTTGCCTTTTCTATAAATGACCTTGTCAGTCTTCAGTTCCAGGACCCTGCTATCAGCAGGATGATCTTGCACCTTTCTGATCCAAAAGCTCATCAACATGATTCTCTGGAGTTTGACTCCGTTCCTGAGCTCTTTTGTGTTCGTGTCACTCCTCGGTCAGGTGTTGTTGACCACAATGTCGCCGGACTGACCAGGGAATCCAGTACCTCTAAGATCATTGAGGTCCACAGAGCCTGTGTTGTCCCTGCAGCCGAACCACTCCTACCTGGGTTGGGAAAGCCACCTGACCCAGGGGAGGCAGATGCTTGACACGACGCTCCGCCTGAGACTCCACACCCTGCAGTGGGGACGTCACCTGCCGCAGGGAGAGTTGATGGTGGCACTGAGACTCCAGCTGAAGCCCAGTACCTTGCAGTGGGAACACCACCTACCAGAAGGGGCGCTGACGCCATCACTGACCTTACTCCACTACAACTGGCGCTGATGACCTCTAAACCTCAGGTGGGTGACTTATCTACCAAAGGGGGGTCAGATGTTGCCCTGTACCTCTACTGGCTGACCCTGATCCCTCTGATCGCACCTGTGTGTCGACCGGGGGCCCTCCAGAGAGCACATCTGCTCCGAACCCTGGCTACACCTGTCTATAGCCGAAATCATTCTTGGTTTCAGTCTTCAGAACAGACAATGTTTTTCTCGCTAGTCACATGCTTCTGTCTGATCCTAAATGTGGCTGTGCTTCCACCACAGCCTCCTCTACTACGACCGTATGAACCTGGGTTCTCTTCAGGAGTCTCTCTCCAAGGACCCCCAGATCTCTTGATGTTTAACCATCGTATGCTGTTCCAGCCAGTTCAGTCTGGTGGCGCTGTGGCTTTCACTAGTGAGTGGGTTTTGCAGAGCCTTATCAATAATCTGCATGCTGTATTGTCATTTGCACAAACACATCTGAAGAATCCAGCAGGGGGCATTATTACTTCTCATGATCAGAAGGCCTCACATTCTGAACTCAACATAGGTGATGAGGCCTGGTTCTACATTTTCGCTCTTAAAACTGGTAACACCAAGAACACCTCTGGGAAGCTGACTAGGAACTTTCGCCGAAGTGGTCAGGCCCATAACTGATAACTGATAAGCTCTCTCCAGTCGTGTATCAGATCAAGATTACCCAAACAAAGGAGCCCCTGTATAAATGGGTCCACAGGGACTAAATCAAACCACACAAGTGTTCCACTAATTTGGTCAATGCTACCACCAACAACTCACCGAGTTCGGGGGGGGGGGGGGGGGGGGGGGGATTTCGCGCCTCATCGGTTCTCTATCTCGAGTTACACAAGTTTGTCTATGTTTGTGTGTGTGCATGGTTGTCTTTCCTGTTTATACATGAAGTGCAGACTTGGGTGATTTGAGATGAACATGCTGTGGGTTCCTGAAGTCAGGTAATCAGTTAGTTAACAGTAGATGGGTTTAGTCCACATATTATTGTTATCCAAATTTGTTTTTCTTTTCACTAATCTTAATTCCTTATGGGTACATTCACATTTAGGTTGATTACTAAACTTTATGATTAACTTTGTGAATTTACCATTATGGGCTACAACCATTTTTGCCCTTCATTTTGATTACATTTTTACTTGTGCAGTGATTTCTCCCATACGCAGTTTAGGGTTTTATTAATTTTGTTCTTTTTGCACCACTTTTTCCAGTACACATAGTGTATTGCATCCATTTCTTCACTTAAAACGCTAATTCACGTAATTGCTACACAAGTACATGCAGGCACTCACAGTGCTAGGTTTCTTTTTGCTTATTAATTTACATTAGACACCATCTTGTTGTGTCTACATTGAAGTGCCCTGTGTTGTGCTCTCTCTCTCTTCTGCTGAGTTTCGTCGATGATCCTCGCTTCCTGGTGGTGGACCTATGATTCGTCATCGGATTCTGCTCCTTCTGATTGGTGTTCTGGCTTGTAGGACCTGGATGTATGTGGATTCCGGCATGGTTGCTGGGATGCTTCGCTCGCTGGGGCCTGACCTACCTGCTGCTCTTTCCTGCACTGGATCACGATAAGTGCAGTTACAAAGATCAATATACTATTTTGGAAGTATTCCCTACCAGTGGATATATAAAGTTGCTCCTGCTTCAAATTGTTACTTCCACTGGGATATCTTGATAATCTGCTGACTTGTGTGCTTCCCGAGGGATTATGTGAGACTGTTCTTCGGAGTGGGGTTCGTACCTCACCACTTTTGGCCTCTTCCTGGGGAATTGCACCCTGCTCTATCGTCGGAGTCCTTCAAGACTCTGGTTTGTTCAATGTCAGGTGGTCTCTGGATGGACCACCATGCTGACCCTGATGTAACGTGAAGAAGGGGCTATTCCACCGTTGTTTATTTACCTTATCTCCTCAGATGCCTCTGACACAGATTTAATCTGCATGAGACTGCCTCAAGGTTATGCATTTGCTTCTAAACTGCTTCCTTTCCAGCCCAAGAAAAGAATGAAGATAAAGGACTCTTTCCTTTTAATAAATCAAATAACTCTATTTTTAATAAAGCTGATGAAACAAAGTGTTAGTCAATAATAAGATGTTGACCAATCTGTGAAATGACAATGTTATGATTAGTAAGTTTCAATGAGTAATATGACTTTAATGTAGCTGCACTAGACATTCTGATGACACGTAATGTAAACACATGACACATTGCTTTTACTCATCCAATTGGAACCTTCCTTTCTGAAGCGTGGCATAGTCTCTGTGGTGTTTATAAATCTGTCCAACTTTGATTCGACCATAAATCAAAACATCCAGATTAATAAAACCAGTCCCCACGCCATCTTAGATCAGTTCTCTGAATTCTCTACAGTTCTCTACAGTTCACTGCAGTTCACAGCATTCTAAGAGAAGTATAGGACCGGCCACCCGGACTTCCTTTTCAAGCAAAGAACCAACAAGTTGGATAAAATCTGTTGCATTTTACCAACCAAGCAACGGTTCCTTTTAGAATAAAAGCTGAACTCACTGACCCTCCGGGTCCATCTGATGCTGTCAACCAACTGTCGCTTTTTACCTGAAGACAATCCAAAAACTAGTCTGTTGTACTGCTAATGCTGTTTCATCGGCTCCAGTACCGAAGGGGGGTCCGAGGACCTGGCATTCTGGATCTGTACGGAGGTCTCATCCTGTAGAGTATGTGTGGAGCGACAAAATATTTGTTTATGAAACTACGATCATAGCTTAAGAGCAAAACGTCAAAAAATCACTCAGACTTGCTTCTCCGGATACGAGAGTTCTGATGACAAACATCACTCACACATACACCATTCATCTCACAACTCATTCACACCAAGATCCATCCATTCACTTAGAATTTAGAGTTAGTCTTGTTTAAACTTGTTTAGAAATAAATCTTCTTAAACGTTTTAAAGGTGACTCTCTCTTCTGTTGTCTCTCAGTTAATACGAAGTGTTACATAATCCCTGCAATAAAAAGTTCCAATCTTCTGGTTAAAAGTACCCAAAGATCCATAAGATTGATTTCATATTTACTATGGAATCTTATGTCTTATGGTTCATTAAATAATATGGAAATTAACCCTTTACACTGTTAACACCAGAACTCCCAGCATTTTCTGATTTCCCCAGCTCTACCAGAGCTTTGTCAAATGACTGCTTGGTTAATAGCAATGAATGTTAGCTGCCTTTCATTTGTAAATGCAGCCAGCCACAGATGATGGCCAATGGAATGTGTTTGGGTGTTGGGGGTTGTCAGTCTTTCAGGCTGGCCCAGTGGCTCTACTTGTCTCTCTCCAGTCGTGAATCTAGTTAACTGAACTTGTCCATCCAAAGACTTCACAGAAGCACACAAATGACAAGAAAGGATTTTTATGTAGCGCTTAATAAAAGCAAAGCACGAGTCGCTTCAAAAGAACAATTAAAATATAATAAAAAATTGAAGATTAAATGAAGAATTAAGATTTAAAAAAATGAGAATAGAGTAGAAGGAGTCACCGCTCATCTGGGAAAAGTTGCTGGATCAAAAAGTGGAATAAACAAAATGAGAATCTGCACACTTCAATCTGCGATGTAGGTGTAGCGACATGAATGGCCTCATGTTTGTGACCCAAAGGTCACACTTCCCCAGCTGGGTCAAGCTGTAACTTTTGTTCCATAGATTATCCATCAGGAGCCGTGCATTCTGCTAAACACCAACTTTATCTGTCTGCAGTTCCGTACCAAGATGAAGGACACTTCAAGATTTTAAAATAATAATTTTAATAAACTGTTTTTACTGTTTATTACAATCATATAATAATCATCATAAATAATCATCATGGTTCAGTATAAATGTAATTAATTACTGAAGACTTATTATTCTTTGGGTTAATAATGATTATTATTTATGATAATCAGTAATGTGTGATCAGTAACCAGAAGGTCATTGGCACATGTACACCCCATGCAGGACTGAATCCAGGGTCTCACATGTCCTTGCTCCATAACAACAAGCTTTCTGACGCTGAGAGGGCGTGTTCTGAGGTTTTGTTAAAACTAAAATCTCAGCAGCTCAAGTCCAGTTCTTGAACCAACCAGAGGACGAGGGACGGCTGCCTGAATCCTCACTAAGCATTCTGTCACGCCGATAGAATTGCTCGGAATAAACGCAAAACTCCTTCAGAGTTATTGATTTTGAGACGCAAATAGTTTCATCAGTCGTTGTGACCCGGAGACATTTCAGGACTGATTTGAGTCGCACTGAGGTCCTTCTACCAACCTCGTGCTCGGAGGAAACCATCTCCACCTGACATCTCGGATCCACAGAGGGTCTCCTGAACTGGGTGAGGTAGACACTGTCCGACAGATGGCGTCTGAGTGCTGTTCTCTCTAAGAAACAATTCACTTAGCTGCAAAAACAATGTTTTCTCCCAGAACGCGTTTCTCTCTCTGAAAGAAATCTTCTGAGACACCATCCATGCATCCAAACCTCGCATTTCATTTTAGCTTTTCATTCAGACGCAGGTAAAGCTTTTAATACCAAGGTTAATATCAAGCTGTTACAAATTGTCCGTTAAACTGTCATTTTCAAAATTGTTAGTAATAAATTCTTAACTTTTTAAACCTGACTTCTTTGAAATGAAACACAGAAAGGTGTATATTTGGTTATTGAATAAGCAAATAATCCATTAAGTCTGCTGTTTAATAAATAAACTTTGCTATTAAATTTAATTATCTGTCATGATCCGGGGTGAGTACTCTGCCCATCATCTCACCATCTATGAGTTTTTGCCTGCAGGAGAGGGAGCGCAGCTGAGAAGATATAAGGTACCACCTGTTTTGTGATTTTGAAAACACATTACAGTTTGGCATATCCGATTACAATCAGGACATGTGATGAGCGACATTTCTGTTCGTTGGCATAAATCGGTGTTACACACTCGACAAAACCATTTACAGTGATGTCCGTTCATTTTTTGGTATGAGGTAAAACACCAGGAACAAAAATATCTAGCTCCTAAGAAACCTTTAATATTTTTTATACCGTAATAATGGTGATTCAGCAGCAAAATGAACAGCGGATTTGAACGATCGTTGAAATCTGTTTCAAATTTAGGAATGACTTTGTCGGATCTGTAAAAAATGATTATTTTTCTTTGAACAATATTTTCTAAACGAATCACGTCGCTGAATGAAACGGGTGTTTGTTCAGAAAGCCCTGCTTGATGATGAATATTTTTTGCCACAGTCAATAATTCTGTATCTCTCGCTGAGGGATTTAACAGACCGGCTATGCTGAGCGCAAAACACAAGGGCTGATTGATCTGAGGGGGACAAATGAGATGACTACGTTTTTATTCACTAATCCATGATCAAGAATACTTACAATTTTTCGTTTCCCCCCGCCAAAAGGATTATTTACCACCTGCAGTCTGAAATTAAAATCGTTGTCGGCCGCTAGCGCTTCATTTTATTGGACTAATTCATCCAGTAACTGCTGCAGATGATGTAACATATTTTACCCGTCATAATTAAAATTAACGTGGTGAGTTGTATGCAAAGTATTAATTTCAAACTGAACATTGGCACGAGCGATCTGACTTCCTCTTTCAGCAAACCTGTTTAATATTTGCATCACATTAACATAAAACTCGGCCGGGTCTGTGATTCCTTGGAAAGAGAGACTCTCTCTAATTTCATGCTGGTTAAAAGCTTCGTTTACACCCCCTCCGCCCTGCTGGTGATAATGTGATTGTTCTATTTGTCTCAAAATTTCATCTAAAGCTTGTGGGGATCGGTTTTGGACGAATTTGCTAGAATTTCATCGACCTCGTTTGAAATGGTTTGGCATGCTAAAATCTCATCCAAAATCTCGTCATTTGAAACCTCTACTTCACTCAGTCCGCTTAAATCAAACCAATCCGGTAACACCAAATTATCAGAATTTAATAGATTTTCGCCGGATGGAAGAGGGGTATGGCTCAGCTTTTATTTATAAAGTACCTTATAGGCTTGAGTATGCAGGGTGCTATACAACAAAACAATACATGGTTTAGTCGTTAAACCATTAATGGTCTTAAGATAGTGCATAGATGTTGTTCACCTAAATAGCTCTTGGTTAGAATGAGCTTTTTGAAACAATACCACTGTGCAGAACAAAAAAGTAAGTCAAATGCTTTGTGAGCTGAGGAGCTGTCTCTATGCCGACTTGGTTTAGAGTCGTTAAACCATTACTGGTCTTAAGATAGCCAAATGGATGGTAAACGATCAACTAATTTTTTGTTCACCAACTTCCTGGCACTCTTTAAAAGCCCACCACAGAACAAAAAGTAAGTCAAATGCTTTGTGAGCTGAGGAGCTGTCTCTATGCCGACTTGGTATAGAGGTGTTAACCCATTACAGGTCTTAAGATAGTGCATGGATCAACTAGTTCTTTGTTCACAAACTTCCTGGCACTGTGTAAAAACCCACCACAGAACAAAAGTAAGTCCTTTGTGAGCTGAGATGGGGATGATTTTGTTGTAAAGTATAAGGAGAGGTATGGCTGAATGGTTTAGAGTCGGAGACAAATGTCTGAATGTAACCCTAAAAATCTGTTACTTCTTAGAGAAATGTACTGTGTGTGTGTGTGTGTGTGTGTGTGTGTGTGTGTGTGTGTGTGTGTGTGTGTGTGTGTGTGTGTGTGTGTGTGTGGATCCGTTTACGACATGCATGTGTCTTAGTTCCTTGAGTTTAACTATTCTGTACTTCATATCTGAGAGGTAAAATTACTGAGCTGGTTCTGGAGATTTATGCTTGGCTAATGGTAAGACATTAAAGGTTTGATAAAGAAGGTTTGACCAGAAGTGATAAAATTGGCCTGTATCAGTAGCTGCTGTCATTATGCTTTAATTCAAGTTTCCATATGTGACGTCTTTTAGTACATCATATTCCCTCTGCTCACATCTTTTTTCACAGATGGTCTCTTTATGTTTAAATGTTACAACAATTGAATGTAGTTTTCAGAATTAGATCTAGCATGGTCAGACATTAGTTTAATGTGTGTGTGTGTGTGTGTGTGTGTGTGTGTGTGTGTGTGTGTGTGTATCCGTTTACGACATGCATGTGTCTTAGTTCCTTGAGTTTAACTATTCTGTACTTCATATCTGAGATGTTAAATTACTGAGCTGGATGGATTTTTCACAAAGCAAGGTTTGTGATAGCGGTGACACCACACTCTCTTCTTTCACCTTTTGGTTTGAAGTTGAAGCGTTGGATGTAGACACTTCTTCCTTCTCCTCTTGGCTTGGTGCTTCATCCATCTCCTCTTGCTTCACCTCCTGGATAGACGACTCTTTCTTCATCATTTTCTTAGAGGTATTTCTTTGGCTTTTCATCATTCTGATACGATCTCAGTCTGAGCTTGTAAAGAGGCGATCAGGGTATGAAAGGGAGGGGCTGTGGGAACTGCGGGGCTAACACAAAAGGAAACTTCATGCACCATTACACCCATTAGGCTAAGGCGAGGGGGCCAAGGTCATCCGGTCAGTGAACAATACACCTGTCCATTTAATTTAGGCTAGGGAAGGGGGGGGGGCAAGGTCATCGGGTCAATGAACAATAGACCTGTCAATTTAATTTAGGCTAGGGAAGGGGGGGCAAGGTCAGGAGGTCAAAGAACAATAGGCCTGTAAGGTCAGGAGGTCAAAGAACAATAGACCTGTCAAAATGTTTGACCAAAGGTGGTACCTTATATCTTCTCAGCTGATCTTCATCAGCCTGATCAGCGGGGCGGCTTTAAAAGGAGGACGGTTATCCTGACCCAATGCCGGATGATTAACTACTGATTGGTAGTCTCTAGCCCTTCGTGACTTTGAACCTCGTTTTGACTTTGTAAGATTTTTGAACTCGTTTTCTTGGATACGAGGATTCAGGCTTGCTGCAGCTCTGAATCCTCACCCGTCTTGGAGAGGAATGATTTTTCACCGGTTCGCTGCCTGGACTCCTACTCCTCTCTGCCGTCCCGCTCTCCACCGTTATCATGCTCCCTCTCCGTTTCCTCGTAATCATCATCCTCTTCCATTCCACTCACCCACTTGGATTACTACAATTTCTCCTCTGGATATCACCCCGGCTCATCTCCCCTCCACATTCATCCTGAACCTCCTGCCTACAAACATTCACTTTGGACTACAAATCCCAGTACTCACCTCTGGTTTTCCTCTAGTTGCCGCTTCCTGTTTTCACCTTCCACTGGATCACCAGTGCGCCCTCAGTTCTCCTCATCGTTTAATAAAATTATTGTTTTACCTTTTACCTTGCCTCTGAGTCTGATTCTGTATGTCTTGGGTTAGACACTTACCACAAAACATGACATTATCTTAAATTAAACATTAATCTTTGGATTAAAATATAGACCAAGACAGTTAGTGTATGAACTTCTATCGAATGTATTAATATCCTAGATATTTATGCATAATATAAGTTCATATGCTAATGTGTCCGATCTTTTCTCAGGATCTAACCAAACTGATAGCAAACTGTTAAATCCTAGTATGTAGATGTGCCCACGCTACATAATTGGCAGGCCAGCCATTCTTTTTCAGATCAAAAAACGCTATTTCTGTGTTTTATTTTAAACATTTTCTAAAAACGGTAGTTGTGTCCCTTTAATTTTCTTCTCCCGGAATTTCTGGGAGGGAAGCTTTTTACTGTAACACCGACTCCAGCATAAACATCTGGTAGTTCTGACGCAGCAAAATCATCAGCCGAGTCTGTAGGACTGTTCAATACATCTTAATTGCTTGAAGTAAGTGAACGTGTTTGCTTGTGTGTTTAAGTGTGTTTAAACATTTATTCGTCACCTTGTTTGACACGTTGTGTCTCCTGAGAGAGAATTCATTCTCTCTCTCTTCATGCTAGCACAAAGCTAGTCTCTAGTCAGCCTGATCAACGGGAAGAATAGGTTTTCCAGTAAAAATTACCGGACTTTTCCGAGCTTTTCGGAACACTCAGACTTAGTCTGAAAGCGTGGTTGTGAACAAAATTCGTCACACGCACCTGCTTAGCTTAAAACTAACACAGTGTTACGTTTTTAGTCACGATAGCAGAAGAAGCTTTGCGTTTGAACACCACAAAATATACGCTTCAACCGGCTTAAGTCAACGCTGAAACCAGTGCACGGATCCGTTGCCGCTGAAGAGGTGTCCTATTGAAGGGAAATACCTATAAGTCCTGATACTGTTCAAATCGAGGCGTCGCCAACGAAGCTAAAATACTGACGTTGTGCAAGGAGATAGGGTCTACTTCGGTAGAACCAAGTGAGTAAAATCGCCGCAGACAGTAGCGTCTCCACTAAAATCCCTTTGGGTAAACATTTGGTCTTAAAACCACTGTGTTTTTAGCCAAAACGAGTTCAGCTTTCAATAGCTCAGCTCCCTGCGGATCTGGTTAAAGCAGATGTGATGTACATTATTGCCAAATTAATAAAATAAGTATAAATTCAGATGGTCCAGGTTGTCCTGAAAAAAAAATGATACCCCATAAGGCAATATTTATTGTTTTTATTAGAAAATACAAAAGAAAAACCAAAATGAGTCAAATACGGTGATTTACACCCTGGACCCCAGAGGGCAATTTTTTTTTATTTGTTATTTGCTATATTTAGTCACATTTTTTTAATAAATGTACAGTCTAGATTACCATTCTAAATTATAAAAAAAACATTCGTCATAAATGTTTGTTGGTTTCACAGTAAAATAAACAAGTTTTTTCCAATTCGGATTTTATGTATTTGAGTGATTTGAGGTTTAATATGCAACCCCTTTATGTCCAAATATAAAAAATAAGTATAAATTCATAAAGTCCAGGTTGTGCTGAAAAGACTGATACCACATAAGGCAGTGGTTATGGTTTTTATTTTGGAAATACAAAGGAAAACTCTAAATTATTCAAAAACAACAAAATACACCCTGGACCCCAGAGGGTTAATTACATGAAATGGAATATTATGCTTTGGGTATTATAATGATAATTATTATAATGATTAAAGATGTGTTCAGCAAAGAAGACCTTCACCCTGTTCAGCCAACACAGAATTCAGATAAACAATAACTGCATCACGTTTTTTGATGCATGAACAAGCTTTCTTCCGGAGAGAGGGGGAGTCTTCTGAGAGAGTTTGGTAAAAACTAACCATTACAGATTTCACGTCCAGTTCTGAACAAGACGTCATCCTGAGGAGTCAGGGACGGCCGCCTTGAACCTCTGCAAGCTGTTCTGTCATGCCGACAAGAATGGCTAAAGAACAAACGAAACAAACCAACTACCGAAGACTCTCCCAGACTCATTTGATTTCTGAAGTTAAGTTAAGACGATAACGTGCATCTGCCAAACGCTTCGTACAGCCGTGTACCCGGCTACCACTCTGGACCAGAGCATTGGACACTCACGTCTTCTCTGCCAGCCCCGAGTGTCATCTTGGATGAACCCATCCTCCGATCTCCGGATCCACAAGAAGGTCAGCTGTTTGGGTGAGGTAGAACACGACAGATGACGTTTGATGCTGTTTTCTCTAAAAATAACTCAGTTATCCGCAAAACATCAATTTCACCCAGAACCTTTCAAGCTCTCTGAAAGAAACCTTCTGAGAACTTCATTCACGCATTCAAAACTCATCATTCTCAAATGAGTTTTCCATCCAACACAGGTTTGCTTTTAAACAAGTTTAATATCAAAAATTGTTAGTAATAAATTTCTTCATTTTTAAACTTGCCTCACAATTGAAACGAAACACAGAAAAGGGTTGCATTTTCAGTTTATCAAATGAAAAGAATCTTACTGAATCTTCTGTTTAATAAATAAACTTTTGCTATTAATTTAAGTATCATAAATTAATATTCACACCATTACAATGCTCTCCATCTGTTTGCACGTGTTTTTAGAACCTTTTATAACAATTAAACCCATGTTTAAATCCATTGTCATGTTTCTTATGTTACCCCCTCCTTCACATTTTAACAGCACATGTCGGGGTTGTAACAGTGTTTTATTTACAGAAGGTAAAACACACGTTCTCAGTCATCTGCAGAAGACTACTAAGGTCCTACCTATAACTAAAGGAACAAAGCAAGGCGGCGACTGGAATGGACAAAATGCCTCAGGGAGGAAAAGAAAACTGCTCTAATAATTTTGTTTAATACAGAAGCCAGAGATACCAAATGAAAAGAAAAAATCATTTTAAAAACGAAACAAAAATCTGCAGCTTTTATAAATTGCAACTACTAAACTACCAAAGAAAACCGAGCTTTGAAGCAGAGTAACTACAGATTTCATGGCTAATCAAACAGGCCACAAACAACTTCAACTCTAGACAACATCAAACAATTTAAGAACACTACATACATAAAAATAAATCAGCTATTGAATAAAAGGATTTAACGAAAACAACTAATTTATCAAAATACAGAGAAGTCAAAGTTCTAAATCCTAATCTAAACCGTTTGCCGCAGTCTTGAATCTTCAGCTCTCATTAGCTGGAAGCTTGCAGCTGGACGCTGAGAAGATGCCCATCCAGGCTGAGGACCTGTCCAAGGTCCTGAAGGTTTACCAGGGAGAGGGCGTAGGTCTTGGCCCGGAGCGGGAGTCCAGTGTCCGTTACAGTCTTTATAACGGAAATTTAACCGAGATCCATGGAGTAAGTATCTACTGTAATAAATCTATCGTAGGCTATAGATATTTTTCTCTCATAGGATTGTTTCCAACGGCCCGACAGGTTTTATTATAACAAGCAATTTTGTTTATGTGCACCCGCACATCTCATATGAGCTTTAACATTAATCAGACCCATCCAGACTTTTCATGGCCTACCCATTAGCTACCTTCTGACTCTGCATAAGCTGTGAGATAACACACACACACACACACACACATGCACGCACGCACGCACGCACACACACACACACACACACACACACACACACACACACACACACACACACACCCGCTACAGGCTGCTACTACTTTTGTTCAATAACAGTTATATCAACCCACCATTTAAAGGTGTTCCATCTTGAAAAAAGCACCCCCCCCCCTTCCCCCCAGAAAAACTTGTCAAAAGTTCCTGTTCAATTTTTCCAGAACCAACTCAGAGCCGAACCTCCTCCCACTTGCTTTGTGAGTCCTCCCCTCCAACGTAGTATTCTAGCAAATACAGTCCAGGCCAAAAGTGGACACACCTTCTCATTCAATGTCTTCTCTTTATCTTCATGACCATGAACATTGGGAGATTCTCACTGAAGGCATCAAAACAATGAATTAATACATGAGGAGTTGTGTACTTAACCAAAACAGGTGAAACAACTGAAAACATGTTTTCTTTTCTATTTTCTACTAAACAGCCACGATTTGCTCTGATTACTTCTTTGTACTCTGTTGGTATTCTCTTGATGAGCTTCAACAGGTAGTAATCTGAAATGGTTTCCCAACAGTCAAGGGAATCCCAAGGTCATTTACCAATAGTTACATCCCTCCTTTCTTAGTTTTGGAAGGAGAAGAACGGACAATCCAGCAGCCAGCTTGTGAATGAATAAGTTGAATAAGTGGAGGAACACAGGAAATCTCCAAAAATAGAGGTTCTTTCATTTCCTTTTTTCAAAAATGTATTAAGAAAATAGCTCTAGCTCATAAAAGAGGTCAAACAAACAAATGGAAACTCAATAAACTACTAACTTCACATCTCATTGGACTGAAGAACAAATGACCCAACAAACAAGGGTGTATATACACTGGCTGATCAGACCATATGGACAATGGGGCTTACTAGACAGTGAGTTTGTTAATACACCTAAACATCTTAACCCATAAACCTCAATATATAACTTCAAAATTAAACAAATTAACAAATGATAAAATAACAATCTAAAAGAAATTGTCCAGCCCCCTCGTCCTCCTGTGTTTAGCTGACAGAACCCCTTCAACACTGTTTTCCTGTCCCATCTCAGGAAGCAGGAAGTGGAGGACCTCTCAGTACCGGTAAGAGAAAACAAATTCACTTGAATAGAACACATGACAGGCCAAAAATACAGTAGTTAACTAAATGTGCATGCCTACTATAAGAACCAATGCATTTAAGCAATCAAACCAATAAACCCAACAAAATCTAAACTTACAAACTGAAATCTAAAAGGTGCATGAGAGTTACTAACGTCTAATGCTGTGTGGACATGAATGTGGCCATCACACAGATGGATATGAAACATAAAACCTTCCTTCCTAAACGACTGAAACATCAGACTCTTGTGATTCTCTCACTGTAACATTCTCACTATATTCTTAAATACTGCACCTTTAAACAAGGAGGGCAGCAACACTTTGGTCTACTCAGTCTAGCCTTTAGCCTATCAGTCCTTAAGGATGAAAGTTAACTTCGTCCAAGTAGAAGCCATTCAGGAACCTGTGAGTCAGGAGTAAGTATCTTTACACACACACACACACACACACACACACACACACACACACACACACACACACACACACACACACACACACACACACACACACACACACACACAAAATCCACCCACTTCTTAAAAAATGAGTCTTGACCCGTCTCTCCATAGCAGCTTCAGACCCATCTCTAAACTTCCGTTCATCTCCAAGATCTTGGAAAAGGTTGTGGCTAAACAGCTCACAGCTTCTCTTGATGACTTTCTGACCCACAGTGATGCAGGGGACTGTTCTTTTCTGGTCCTGCTGGACCTGACGGCAGCTTTTGACACTGTTGACCATCACCTGCTACTGGAGATCCTGGGAGGCCTGGGTAGGCCTATCAGGATCTGCTCTGGAATAGTTCGCTTATCTATCGAAGCGTTCCTGCTCTGTGGCCGTCTGTGCTGGAACCTCACCTCTTCCTCTTCTATCTGCTTCCTCTTCAGCACATCCTGAGCTCCTTCAAAGGAATCTCCTACCATCTTTATGCAGATGGCATCCAACTGTACATCTCCTTTAAGCCCCATGAGATGTCTAAGCTGCAGCTGTTACACACCTGCTTAGACTCTATTAAAACCTGGATGGCTGGGAGCTTTCTTCAGCTGAATGAAGATCAGACTGAGATCCTCATCTGTGCCCCAGACAAGCTGGTTCCCAAAGTCAGAGACTCTCTTGGTCAGCTTGCTTCTCACACCAAACCTTCTGTCAGGAATCTTGACGTGACCTTTGACCCAGCTCTCACCCTGGATTCTCATGTCAGTTCTCTTGTTCGCTCTTCCTTCTTCCCTCTCAGGAACACTGCTAAGCTGAGTCCCATTCTGTCCCGCTCTGAACTTGAGACTGTTCTCCACACCTTCATCTCCTCACGCTTAGACTACTGTAACTCTCTTTTCACGTGTCTGAGCAGAACCTCCCTGAACCGTCTACAGGTGGTTCAGAATGCCTGTGCTCGGCTTCTGACCAAGTCCTCCAAATACACCCACATCACCCCGCTTCTCCTCCAGCTTCACTGGCTGCCAGTCAACTTCAGGGTTCATTTCAACATCCTGGTTCTGGTCTTTAGGGCCTTACATGGACAAGCACCATCTTACATTGGTGATCGTCTTAGTCCCTACACCCCCAGCAGGTCCCTGAAGTCCAGTGACCACAGCCTACTGGTTGTGCAGCACCAGGCTAAAGGTCAAAGGTGACATGTCATCTGCTGCTGTGACCCCCCAGACTCTGGTCCTCTTTCCCCCTGAGCCTGAGATCAGTGGACTCAGTGGTCTCCTTTAAACTCACCTGCTCAGGTTTGGTGGGACCTGCCTCACCACCCTCTCCTGGTCCTGCTCTTATTCCACCTTTCCCAGATCCACTGGTTTCCTCATATTTTTTAGTCACAGTTTTAGATTTTTCGTATTTAATGATTTTCAATCGTTTTTGATTCATTTATTTTGTTCTTGTGAAGCAGCTGCTGAATTATATATGGCTGTGTAAAAGATCGTTTAGTCTTCAAACAGATCAGAAACTCACCAAATAAAAGATGACATCGGCTCATGTTGGTTAACTACACTTTTATCTGCAGGTTTTTTTTAATAACAAACTGCAGATAAAATCAGAAAAACATGACTCCGCTTCTCTGTGGCGATGACATGCTGTCGCCGAGGCTAGAACGTCCGTGAGGAGGGCAACACGGCTCCTCCCCGCTCCCTCACCGCGGTCAAGCCAGCCGCATATTATCCGCCGCGAAAATTTCATTGCGCGTTTACAACAGTCTTTACGGTACCACATTTTGAACAGGGAACTGCCCAACTCGTGACAGTCTGGTTAAAGATTCAAAAATTCATAAAAAATCATCCGTCATAGCTGATGTACAACTTTCACCACATCCTTATTCTGGAACACCTACTGTACCTGTGTGCCACATTTCAGACAGATTTACTGTAGAAATCTCCAGATATTAAAGAAAACTTATATTCAGTCCAATACAGTCAATAGAATTATGTCATTTTTCAAAAATTCATAAAAAATCATCCGTCATAGCTGATGTACAACTTTCACCACATCCGTACTCTGGAACACCCACTGTACCTGTGTGCCACATTTCAGACAGTCAAGTCCTTCTTTTGACTCATTTTGCCAAAGGAAAGGACGTTGCCTAATAATTATGCACACCTGATATAGGGGGTTGATGTCATTAGACCACACCCCTTCTCATTACAGAGATGCACATCACCTAATATGCTTAATTGGTAGTAGGCTTTCGAGCCTATAAAGCTTGGAGTAAGACAACATGCATGAAGAGGATGATGTGGACAAAATACTCATTTGCTAATAATTCTGCACTCCCTGTATACGTCATATTAACTTCACAACATTAACATACAAGGGAGACTGGAACGTAATGGGAGGTGACACAAAAGGATCTATGTAAACAAAGGAGTAAAGACTGAGCAACTATGAGCTGTCATGGAGAATTAGAAGAACGTTATATAAAGTATCGACAAAATAAAACTAGTAAATAATAACAGCAAAAACTGCAATTATAATTATTCAATCAATAGTAATCTGTATCAACAAATACCAAAACAAATGCAGAAACGGTTGTGTCACATACCCAAACTGCGATAATCACATTGTCTTCTTAATTTAGTGTAATTTTTTTACAAAAGGTATTAAAATGAAAAAGACTGCAATACAAAATCAAAATGATCTAGCTCTATTTACAGTTCTGAAATACATAACCTTTATATGTACACATACAAAATTTCTAAATAATAGTTACACCTGTTCCTCAATTTCTATCAATGCAAATAAGAAATCACATGACATTAGTCAACCTTATATTGTCACGTTGAAAGGTTGGTTTGTAGGACCCAAAATGCAGCACCCAAGATGACACGAGGCAGGAATGAGAATAAGTAAAATACTTTATTTAAAGGTGAGTCAAAAACAAAAGTAAGTCTAAGGTGGAGAGCCACAATCCAAAATGTTCAAAATCTAATACTTGAGATACAAAAACAGAGATACAAGAAGAATTAAAGCTGCAAGCAGCGTCGTTCGGCCCTCGCAGCGAAGATGCTCACCCTCCTTCCGCACCCCCTCCGCTCCATCCCCGATGCTCTCCAAACCCAACTCCCCGCCGCTCCGTCCTGGCCGGCAGCACGGGGCACCAGGGCACGTCCACGGACTGAAACGTCCACCACCCTGACACCAAGAAAAGCTAACAGTCACCTCATCCACACCTCACCCTGAATCAGCATCCCCTCCGAGCCTACCATTATATTACATGTCTCACCACTAGGGCATACTTTATCTTTAGCACACTGTTGGTGTGATGACACAGACCAACTTTAGTGCTTTTTTGCCCATATTTATTAAAGTTTTCGAAAGTTAAAGTTATCTAGGGGGCGCTGTGATCAATTACAGAAAAATCCCATTGAGGTCAGCTTTGGTTGACAAGGACAGTTTTCTGTTATTTTGGCATCAAACGGACGTTGTGTGTGTTATCTAAAGCCAGTGAGCTGAAAGGGGCGGAGCTACAGGGATTTGAATCAACAACCACATCAATGTGTTTGGTGCAGTCACGTGATGTCACAAGCCAAGTATAATGCCATTCTGACTTTGACTTTAGAAGTTAATAAAGTTTGAACCCATCTAGGGGGCGTTGTGACCATTTACAAGTAAATGCCATAGAGGTCATCTTTGGTCATCAAAGATGGTTTTCTGTTAATTTGGAATCAATCAAACGTTGCATGGGTCATCTAGAGACAAAAAGCTGTAAGTGGGTGGAGTTAAAGTGAATTGAACAAGTGATCACATACATGTGTTGATTGCAGATGTGTGATGACTCCCACAATGTTTGATGTAGTTTGGAACTTTTTTGCAGAAGTTACAAAGGTTTTTTGTATCTAGGGGGCGCTGTCCCAAATTTAAGAATTATTCCATGAAGAAGTTTGTAGGTTGATGACAGTCATTTGTGTGCAGTTTGGTGTGAATTGCATCATGCATGTGTTATTAAGGGCCTAATATCTGTCAGGGGGCGGAGCTAAAGCAATATCAACAACTTACCACAGGACTGTGGTGGGTGCCATTGTGTGAGTACACATAGCAAGTTTGGTGCAGTTACGACCTCGTCTGTAGGAGTTATTACAGTTTTAATGGTGTGTAGGGGGCGCTGTGGTGACATTACACAACTTTCACCAACGGTGTGTGCCTCGTTGAATAAAGGGCATGATTGTTGATTGCCATGTTCAGTCTCGGGCAGATCGGAGGTTGTTAGTGGAAGTTACAGTCAAACGTAAGGTCACGGCGTCACGCCAGAATTCGCCGTGGCATCAAAGCCCTTCCCTTTCTGAAAAGCTATCAGATCTGAATGGTCATTACAACATCATGAAGACAGTGCATGACCTTAGTGTCATGTTGACTAAAGTAGAGGGGACAAATATGGGCATTTCACCATTAAAAAATAGACTTCCTGTAGTCAGGGGGCGGGGCATAGGTGATGTCAGCTGTCCACATTGTCATTGTCTTGAGATGTGGTCAATGATCACACAGACGGAGTTTGATATAGATCTGATCATGCACATGGGAGTTGTTAAGTCAAGTAATGTAATGGCGAAAGGTCAAAGTTTGAGGCTTAGCCACGCCCACACCTTTATACTTGTATAAAATCCGACGGTTGAATTTTTTCCTCTATGTCTTAAGATTATATAGCAGGAGTTTGAAGGTGATAGGTGGAAAGGACGACGAGACATCATTCTCCTAATAACGTGTGTGAAAACCACTAAATCGAGTAATTGGACCAAAATGGCCGACTTCCTGTGCGACTTTGCACTTGGCTCAAAGAGACTTTTTTGTAGGTCCTGAGACCCCACATTAGTGTACCAAATTTCGTACTCCTCAGTCAAAGCATGGCTTGGGGCTGACAGTTTTAATGGACCTAGGGGGCGCTATTTCAGAAAATAGGCCACGCCCATTTGATGTTCACATGAGATCTTTTGGGGGGCCGGACTAGGATCACTCACAAGACGTTTCGTGACTGTATCTATAGAAATGACGACATGGGAGGCACATGTATGGTCACGGCGGTACGCCTGACTTCGCCGCGTCGCCACAGCCCCGCCTTCTGCAGAAAACACCCATAAAGTGACGTCAAGCAACGCCAACTTCTCTTCAGTTACCTGCTACAAATTCGGGCTGATTATTCGACAGGGCGAATTTTGGAAAATTTCCCAGTAAAACTTGACGTTTTAAGTCCTGAGGGGGCGGGGCTTGTGTGACATCATCCAGCGACCATTCATTTGTCTTCGGGGGGCGATGACGATTATCCATAGAAAGTTACTTTAACTGTAATTCTTTCATTTGTGAAATTATAGCAATTTGAATTTTTTTGGCGAGTGCTCGAACTTTGAGGCCTGGCCCCGCCCCTTCAGTATTTACGAAAAGTCAATTTTATTTTCTCATTTGAAGCGTCCATCGCTTCTGTTCGATGGCACACTATTTTTGAGACTATGGTACGAAAAATGACGAAACTGTTCAACCAAATATAGACCCTAGAAATGGCCAAAACGGCTAAAAATCGCCATTTCAACCCAAAATGGCCGACTTCCTGTTTTATATTGACCATGGTTGCAAGAGGCTTTTTTGTGCGGACTGTTGAGTAGTACCAGTATACCAAATTTCATAACTGTACGATAAACTAAGCTTTATGGAGAGGGGTATTTTTCACTCTTTAGGGGGCGCTGTCGAGCCACTTTTTTATCAACTTTCACATCGCCAGTGAAATACGTAAATTTCACGCACTTTCTATATTGGGCCAGAATTTGGTGACTTTTTGGATATGCTAAGACCCCCTAAAGGCCACCCAAAGACGCGGAAGAAAAAAGAAAGCGTAATAATAATAAACGGAGCAGATACAATAGGCCTTCGCAGCGCTTCGCTGCTCGGGCCTAACAAGCAAACTAGAGACGAGGAACAGAATTACCACAAAGGACAGACAAGGCACTGAGACAAGACAGGGCTTAAATACACAGGGAGGATGAGAGGGAGATGAGCTGCAGGTGTGTGGGATGTGGGAGGAGGACCAGGTGAAGGCAATGACTAATCAGGGGAGAAGCATGAGGGGAGATGCAGACACAGACCATGACATATATACATTTTACAAATGAAATAAGACTTTTTATTTTTCACAGAGTGCACACTCCCATTCTGCAGCCTCTGCCTTCAGATACAGCTCTGTGTTCATCTGCAAGCACTGTTTGTGAAACCACCTTGCACAGCTGTCACACTGGATCTGTGAATGTTCAACAAACCAAAAATCAAAAAAATTATTTTGTCACATGATTTAACATGAATATCTTTATTAATCTGCCATTACTATGTATTTCATATTTTCTTTACATGTCAATTATTCAAAATAACTAACACACCAAGGCAACAAAAATTAATGCAAGTTTAGGCTAAATTTCCCCTCTTCCTCAATACAAAAACCAAATAACAAAAGCAACTGTACACAATACATTTTGTTAAATAATATCCTCAATTACAAATCTGTCTTACCCATTTGGTGATAGAAGGCCCTGGAAAAGGTGGTTTTGGAGTTGGACACATGGAACAATTGTTTTCTGCCTCGAACACTATTACAAATACAGTAAAATTTGTGATTGACAATGAATATATTTAACTACAAGTAATCTCTTTGTGCTATAACACTTCACAAACCTGAGGCTCCCAGTATTTGTGAAGCAATTGCTTCACGCTGTTGCACCATTGCTTTCGGTGTTGTTTTATTTATTTATTTATTTTTATTTAGTTTTTTTACCGTGTCCTGTCTGGCTGTGAAGCAAGCAGAATTGATGTCTGAATGCTGGTGACAAGCCTTACAGATTTACTCTCAGGTGGAGCATCAAAGCGTTTGCTTTTAATGTCACGCCTGATACTTAAAACGTTATTGCTATTGTTGTTGAATGCTTTGTAATTCCGACCAGACATGGAGACAGAGGTGAAAGAGAAAGGAAAAGAATAGGTGGGGAGAGGGGGGGGGGGGGGGGGGGTTCCACAAAAATAAATAAGGAACAAGAGTCTGCTTCTAGACCTGCAGAAAAAGACAAAAAAAAAAGCAAAAGGACAAAAAAATGGGACACAACAACAATACAAGATCTACCTATCACTGCGCCAACTTGATGAAAAAATATATAATTAACATTGCTTAACTGAAGAATCACGATAATAAATCACAGTGCATTAAGTGCCCACCATAGTCTTAAGACCCGTGTTTAACGTGCCCAAGCCCATACTTTTGAGAGCACCATGTGAGCACCTGTGTGTGTACACGCGCTTGTTTATGTAAGGTTTCTCTATAGCAGCGTCCAACAGAGAGTGTGAGGGACCACAGATCTGCCCCCCAAAGATGTGCAGGAGACGGGGGAAGCTCCAAGTCCCAGAGATCCAGGCGCTGCTCCAGAACACAGGAACCCCAAGGAGACTGTAACCAGAAAGGCCCCCGCCCCCCTCGAGAGGCACAGAGGATCGCCCCGGGGGGCCACAACCAGCAGCCGGCAGAGTCCCGGGAGATATCAGCGGCAAGCCCACAGGCCCACCCGCAGCCTCCCACCCCCTAGCCGGCCGAGCCCGGGACCCAGGGGCGACCACCCCCGCCGGGGACCCAGCAGAACCCAGGGACCCAGGCCCCACCAGGCAGCCACCGGGATCTATCCGGCAGATGCCAAAATCTTAAACCCCCAGACCCGGTTGCCACGAACACTCAGGCAGACCAAGGCACAACCCCTCACACCAGGTGTGGCAGGGGGAGGGGGGACGAAGATCTATATCATCAAGAGAAGTTCCAGGAGAGGGGAGGACCCAAAGGCCCCACCTGACATATACAGTCATACACAAACACAGTCACACGCTCCCTCCCTCATGCTCACACATGCACATACAACCCAAGACTTACAGAAATGCACGCCGGACACCCACTCATGCTCCCCATACACACCCTATTCACTCTGGTCCCGGTACTGCTGCACTTTGGGTACAACCATCACCGGTTACCAGAGTTTGACCCTTTCTGCTGGGGTGCTGATGAGCAGCCCCCCCCCCCCCCCCCCCCCCCCCGCCCAACGCTGAGCACAGCAACCCACCACCACGGACCCCAACCAGTCGGCCAGATCTCCCTCCTAGCCTCCAGCCCCAGGAAGCCAAGCAACAACAGAGGTGTGCTAAGACCCCTAGTCTCCCTCCACCTGCTCCAATATAATGTTGTATGTTAAAGAGGTGGATTCCATGGCTGTGGTGAGCAGGAAGTGTGGGCATTGTCTGGCCTATACCAGCTGATGCCACCGCACCACCCCACTTACACCCTCAGCCATCAGTGTCTAAGTGCGGTTTAAAATTGGAAGTGGGCACCGGCACCCGGGAGGAGGCTGAGATATCCTCCTGCCAAATGCAGTTGAATGTGCTCACTCCCAAGGCCCTAAGTGTGTGTTTGTGTGGAATGTCGTCAGTGGAAGTGTATAAGGTGCAAATAAAATTGGGGGGCAGGTTGCCACAGGAATGCAGAAATGGGGTCCATACCCGCACTCCCTGACTTGTCCACCCCCCAAGGTCCTATGTGTATGTTTGTGTGATGCTTTAATATCTGAAGATTTCTACAGTAAATCTGTCTGAAATGTGGTACACAGGTACAGTGGGTGTTCCAGAGTAAGGATGTGGTGAAAGTTGGACATCAGCTATGACGGATGATTTTTTATGAATTTTTGAATCTTTAACCAGACTGTCACGAGTGTGGACCGAATATAAGTTTGCTTTAATATCTGAAGATTTCTACAGTAAATCTGTCTGAAATGTGGTACACAGGTACAGTAGGTGTTCCAGAGTAAGGATGTGGTGAAAGTTGGACATCAGCTATGACGGATGATTTTTTTATGAATTTTTGAATCTTTAACCAGACTGTCACGAGTTGGGCAGTTCCCTGTTCAAAATGTGGTACCGTAAAGACTGTTGTAAACGCGCAATGAAATTTTCGCGGCGGATAAGATGCGGCTGGCTTGACCGCGGCTCACAATTGACGGCTCACTTGACAGCGGTCTCCCTCCTGTCTGACACGCGCAGCGCCCCGCGCCTCTGCACAGCTTAGTCTGCGTGATCCGGAGACGGACAACAGCTGTCAGCTCCCAGAAAACCAGGAGTCGCTGCTGGCAGACAAACCAGTGATGAGAGAGCACGGGGACAGGAACGGGCACGTTTATTCTGCGCGGAGCGGCAGTGCGCTGCAGGAGCGCGCTCCGAGGCTTCAGCGGCTTCTGCGTTCAACTGGAACCCGAGAGGCGTGCTGAGATCAACACCGAACTCCCAGAGCGAGGTAAACACAGCTCTTCTGCTCGGAGACTTCCACCACTTTCTGCCTGTTTCATTTATTAGCAGGACCAAACCAGACCACACAGGAGCTGAAGCTTGTCACTGCGCTTTTGGATTGACTCATTCATGTAGGCTACTCAGGATCCTTACCCGGTAGGGTTAGGGTTAGGTTTACCAGTCTGCTGCAACAATCAACTAACCATATAGTGAGTTTAGCCCGGAAGTAATCAGTTCTTAATTCGTTCGAAAACTGACAGATATCACATCCATTTAATCTGTAGGAGCCACACACACACACACACACACACACACACACACACACACACACACACACACACACACACACACACACACACACACACACACACACGTCTGTCTTTCTATCATAGTGAGGACCCTTTATTCCACTCCTATTCATGTCTGTGACCCCACTAACCCTAACCTTAACCCTTACCAGTGCTGATCTACTCCTAAACCTAACCTAACTAAAAGCTAACTGACACCAAACCTCTAAAACCAACTGGTGAGAGTGGACCATAAAAATCATCACTTTTTTGGGGAAAAAGGTTCTTAACATTAAGCAGTCTAACACTTGGTTTTAGAGGTTTGATATGAATTAATTTGTAGTTTAGGTTAGGGTTAGTGGAGCCACTAACATTAATGGAAGTCAATGGAGGTCCACACAAACATATAAATACAAGTGTGTATGTATCTGTGTGTGTGTGTGTATTTGTGTGTGTGTGTTTTTGTGTGTGTATGTATTTGTGTGTGTGTGTGTGTGTGTGTGTGTGTGTGTGTGTGTGTGTGTGTGTGTGTGTGTGTGTGTGAGTGTGTGTATGTATTTGTGTGTGCATGTGTGTGTGTGTGTATGTATTTGTGTGTGTGTGTATGTGTGTGTTTCTGTGTGTGTGTGTGTGTGTGTATTTAGGTGTGTGTGTGTGTGTGTGTGTGTGAGAGAGTGTGTATGTATCTGTGTGTGTGTGTGTTTGTGTGTGTGTGTGTGTGTGTGCGTGTATGTTTCTCTGTGTGTGTGCATGTGTGTTTCTTTGTGTGTATATGTATCTGTGTGTGTGTGTGTGTGTGTGTGTGTGTGTGTGTGTGCATGTATTTGTGTGCATGTGTGTGTGTGTATGTTTATCTGTGTGTGTGTGTGTGTGTGTGTGTGTGTGTGTGTGTGTGTGTGCATGTGTGTTTGTATGTTGAGCAGTAACTGCTGAGCCTCTGACTGACTTTAATGTTGCAGCGATGCTGAAACAGTGGTTGGATAGCTTTAGCGTTAGCATTAGCGTTAGTAACCATAATTCCTCCCTTGGCAACGACTCTGTGTTCTGAACTCGCTCACAGGACCAGGGCAATAAGTTCTAGTGAAGAAACACCGCCGTGTCTGCAGCTGTCTTGTGAGGATGCATCTACAGTATCCAATCGTTTTTTTTTAGACCCAGGTGTGTTTAATTACCATAGAGACGTTGTAGTTTTTACATTTGTTTGATATTCTTGATTATTTATATTTATTTTATTTATCATCGGCTGTATTTTGTTCATACGTGTTAACAAATTAAAAGGATTCTGACACATTTCAGCTGATTTCCTCAGAGGTGTCAATCAGCTGTTGGTGTGATGTATGGCTGATCATACCTGGGATGCCTCTGGGGACTTTCTGACAGCGGTGGGTGTGGCCAATGTGGAAGACGTCATTGGTGAGCCAGATTGGCCACACCCTCATGTAAAACAGCTTTTGCAGATGCTTCTCACCAACTACTAGTGACACATTACTTTTTATGTCTGACAGCCTAAAAAAGTTTTTGGTTTCACCGAGAGCTGTGGAATTACATCCTAAAGTATTTATAATAATAATAATAATATAATAATAATAATAATAATAATAATAATAATAATAATAATAATAATAATAATAATAATATGTCACTCATGGAAAACCGGTTCTAGGTGAGGGATCAGACAAAGTGCAGCCCTTACACCCCCTCATTGATGCAACCGACACACGGCAGTGATACACCCACTTGATGATGGCGGCACACATGTTTGCTCCGCATGTGACAGCTGCAATTGAACTTACCAACAGCTTGAGGATAACGTTCATCAGGTTAAGATGAGCATTCACCAGTTAGAAAATGACTGGAGGAACACGGATCAACTCCTGATCAGCTTCATGTCTGTTGCACCTGATCAATCCAGGTATATCTCCCAGCTCCAGCCTTCACATGCTCATCCGTTGGTCCCGTCCTCTCCCACCGGACTATCGAAAGCCCTTTCCTTGGACACTGGCACTACTTTGCTGTTTAAAACATCAATGAGTGCTGGACCTAATATTGGATCAATTGTCTGCATGGCTGGACCTCCAGAGTCTGAGAACACTCCCGTTGAAGCAGCCTGGAATTGCAGCACAGTTCCTGCTGAGATTCCCCTGTGTCACGCCCTCTTCCCCTCTTCCGCAGTGCCAGTCCCACCTGAGGATGAGTAGATCTGGGTACGAGACCCAGGACTCGGGTCTTAACCTTTACGCTGGGTCGTTTTGGTTCACAGGCCCATCCATCCTGGTTGGAGTTGCGCGGAATGGTCGGAAACTGAACCATCCTCAGTTCCTAGAGTCACTACAACCTCTTCTGGAGCTCTCCAACTGTTTTAATCTCCGTCAAACAGTTTCCAACTTTCCACCTAACAAGACTGCCCACCCGCCCGCAGCTGATTGCGCGAGAGGGTGCTCGCTGCAGAAATACAAAGGTGGAGCTGCACCAGAGTCAGCCCCGCCCATTCACGCAAACTCAGCCTAGCCCACTGACTTGTTTTTGTATTTTAACTTTATCGCAAACTAGCCTGACCCACATGAATTACGGCTGTTAGTAGTTTACAATTGTTAATGCTATGTTCTATGCTCCAATTAAACAAGATAAATATAACTTGCCACATGACAAAGCCTGAATATATCCCGAAATGAAAAGGTTTCTTTTAGCAAATATCTGCCCACAGCCGCTCCAACAAAAGCGGCCTACAAGAGCATTTAAGGCTTATTACTGCGTGGGCTTTGGTAGTCCAGTGGCAAGCTCTTCTGACTTAGGTTTTGCTTTCCCCTCTGCTGATGCTGGTTTGACTCTCGGTGGGGTCGACAACAATCTATTTAGCCAGCTGAAACATTTAATTTGTTTATACTTTAGTTGTAATGTTTATTGTCTGCAAAATATTTGTGTCTCTAAAAGTTCTTTGAATTTGGTCGTTCCTAAACAGCATTTTAGTTGAAACTCTGCTCACAAATTCAATTCAATTCAAGTTTATTTATATAGCGCCAAATCACGACAAGAGTCATCTCAAGGCACTTCACATAATAAATATTCCAATACAGGTCAGGTCATTAAGCCAATCAGAAATAAAGTTTCCTATATAAGGAACCCAGCAAATTGCATCGAGTCACTGACTAGTGTCAGAGTCTTTACAGCAATGCTCATACTAAGCAAGCATGCAGCGACAGTGGAGAGGAAAACTCCCTTTTAACAGGAAGAAACCTCCAGAGAATCCTGGCTCAGTATAAGCAGCCATCCTCCACGACTCACTGGGGATGGAGAAGACAGAGCAGACACACACACACACACACACACACACACACACACACACACACACACACACACACACACACACACACACACACACACACACACACACACACACACACACACGGACTCACACTGGCTAAATAAACGAATAAATAAAAAAACAAACACGTTAGTCATTATATTTTAAATGGTATACCAATAAATTGTTGTAAACATAGTACTGGTAAGTGTAGCTAGAAAGGAAGAAAAAAGTTAATGCCGCTACTGGGAGGCAAACCTGCATGCCAATCTGACTCCGTAACCACTTCACCACTACATCTGATAACAGTCAAGTGGCGTCACATGTAATTGTGCCATTCAGTGTGTCTTTGTAGATGGGATGTATGGTTTTTCCGGCGGTGTCTCAGTAGAAGTCATTTCAGAAATAATTTGTCAGAAAATTCACAGAATATCCAAATTTGAGAGCCAAGACCAGACCTGCTTCAGGGGGAGGAGACCAAATTGAAGCTGAGATGGGAGGAAAATACCTGAATGAGGCCAAAAATGGCTTTGGCGTATTTCTTATGAGGAAATGACAATTTAACATGGTAAAAAGTTCCAAAAGTTAGATTTTTAATTATATGGAACCTTTTCAAAAACTGTTCAATTAACCTCTCAAATCCATCCTCAATCTTGCATTTTAGATTATATTAGCTAGAACACCCTCTTTGGTTCCAGAATGCTATCAAGTCTGACAACTGGAAGGAATAGGACTGACTCTGATGGAATGGGCGGGGCTGACTCTGATGCAGCCCCACCTTCTGGTGCAGTTCTGCCTTTGTGGTTCTGCAGCGAGCACCACTTGGATCTGACAGATCCGGGTTGGTCACGCCCACCAGAACAACAGCTGATAACGACACGTCACACAAACACCTGTGACATTTGTGAAGAAGACCACAGACGACGGTCGAAACATGTAAAGGTGTAATGATGGGTTGTTTACATCTTACTTTATGAACCATAAAATGTGAGATTCCATAGAAATATGAAATATCAATCTGATGGATCTTTGACTATTTTAACCAGAAGATCAGAACTTTTTATTGCAGGGATTAAGCGACACTTCGTATTAACTCCAAGGAAAGAGAGGGAGTCAGATTTAAAATTGTTCAGAAATTTATTTCTACACAATTTAAACAAGACTAACTTTAACACTCTGTGTACTGATGGACTAGGTGGAGTGAGACGTGATGAATGATGATGGTGTGTGTGTGGAATGTTATTCAGAACCAGCGGATCCGGAGAAGCAGTTAGTTCTGAGTGGGAATGAATGTTTCGCTCTAAACTTTAGTAGGTGATTTATAACTTACATGAAACACCATCTGTCAGTCTACGTACCCAGAGGAAGCCTCCGTTAGATCCAGAATGCCGAGGTCCTTGTGGACCCTTTTTGGTACCGAAGCCAGTAGAAAAGCAGCGGTGCCGACCAAACTGGTCTTTGAATGCTTCCAGGTCACAACAGGTTATCACTGGCATCTCCGAGACCCTGAAGGGGTCGCGAGGTTCAGCTTTTATTCTGAAGGAACCATTGAGGTCAGGTGTAACTTGCAGCAAATTTTATCCAGCTTGTCGAGGTTCTTTTGGCTGAAGAGGAAGTTCGGATGGCCTGTCCGAGACTCCTCTAGAACGTTTTGAACTAAAGAAAAGGTGGAGTGGAATCAGTGGTGGCTGGTGAAAAATATTTTTGGTGGGGCTGTGCTATTTTTTTTTTAAACAAACTTGTGCTTTCTGAGCTTTGTGCACAACTTCACTATTTCCTGAATTAAGCACAGCTCTTTTATTTCCTGTCTTACAGCATTGGACAAACTGATTAATCCAGGTGTGTCTGACTATTGGCACGCTGCCTTGCAGACCAAGGTTGAAAAATACTGCATTAAATTGCACATAAAATAACACGACCATAAATGGTAAATAGGCAATGCAAGAGGCAAGTAACAAAAACATTTTGTTTAATTTCAACATTTGAGTGAACACGAAACATTACGAGCAGGTCACTGTTACAGTAATGGTAGTAAACACCACTTAGACAAAATGCCAGAAATTTACACTGTTAAATATTTCTGGAGTGTTGTGCCAAGGTCAACTTTATACAAAGATCAAGTGGATGCATTTGTGTGTGTGTGTGTGTGTGATACCTCATTTGTACAGAAATTTTGCCCTTCTGTACTTCTGAGTGGCAAAGCTCTCGATTAGCTTTTTATTGAAGTCAGGAATGTTTGTGACAAGCTTTTTTTTTCCATGGAGAGCATGGCAAGAGCATTCAGCCCATCCTGTGTCATGGTGTTCCTCAAGGAAAGTCTTAATCCTCTTTAAAGTAGAAAAGCACCTTTCTGATTCGGCTGTGGTCATGGGTGTGGTGACAAGAATCTTCTTTTGCATGGCTCAGGATGGTGTGAAAAACCTGTCATATGATAAATAAAACACAACAGGTAAGTACATAGGAAACAATTTGATAGGAAATAATGTCATCAGTATCCTCTTACAAATGTCATATTTCCCAGTTTTTGTGACAATAAAACATTTCTGATTCTCAATCAGATGTTTTTACATTTGAGGTAAAAACATCTAATTGAGAATCAGAAATGTTTAATTGTCCCAAAAGGGAATTTGTTTGCTGCAGCAGAAGTGTAACAAGTAAAATAGAATCAGATTGATGTATGTAGAAATTTACATGAAATACACTTTTACGTGATTAAATATGTATAATAAGTATGTGTGTTGAAATTAGTTTTTACAGTTATTGCACATTAAACATGTTATTAAACAAATGTCCCGGTTTGTGGGACAACCAAGGATTTCTGATTCTGATGGTCTTGTTTACAGAAATGTAATGTACAGCTTACCTCTGCACCCAGCTGCTGTTGTTCCCTGCATGGCAACGTTAGCTCTGCTGCCTAGCATGGCTAGCTTCACCGTGTTGTTGTCCATGTGTGCCCGGGATGACTCGTGTTTTTTCACCTTCTCAGAAAAATGTTTCATGTCTGTAACTCCTGACTCATCCATGCCTTATCTGTCCCAGCCGTTTTGAATAACAAACACGGAAAGCCAAATAACGCATTAGCGTGTTTGCATCCAGCTAGCCAAGCCTTCTTGGTGTACCAATTTCGGGAGAAGCCTCGTGTGTACAGTTTACCTCTCTCCTTCTCCTGCCGGCTTATCTTTATGTCGGGCTGATCTGGTCCAAGCTCTTTGACATTAAGTTTTTCCACCATAGTTCTCCTCTCGAACGGATAGTGGAGAAGAGACCGAACTGAATTCAGTGGCTGCTGAGATCCGGTATCCATGCTGGTTGTAGTCACCGGCGGCGTCCATGTTACATCTGCGTCATGACCAAAAACGACTCTGCCGAGTTCTACCGAACACCAACGAGTCCTTTGGCAGTAGCTCCATCGCCCATCATGCTACTGAAACGTTCTGAAACAACGTCGACGCTGATTGGATACATTCCCATTCCTACCCTTTGATATTCTTGTCAGCAATTGGACAGCTGGTCTCGTCCTGTTTGGGCGATTGAAAAACAGCACACAGCCTCCACCGCTCAGCAGAGACCGGCAGAGATCGGCAGAGACCGGCAGAGACCAATATAGATATATATATATATATGATTTATTTTTGTTACAAAACACACAATTAACTTAGAATATGTGATTATTGTTAATTTTATTTATTTATTTTTTTTAATAAAAATTAAAAACACGGAAAAACTGGGAGGGCGGCGCCCTATCGCCCTCTACTGGCCAGCCGCCACTGGAAATGTATATATATATATATATATATATATATCTATATATCTATATATATATATATATATATATATATATATATATATATATATATATAAACAAAACGACATATGGAAAACATGTGTATGTGTAAATTTGCAGATTCACCAGTTATGGAGAAAGAAAAACCAAACAAACCAAGAGAAAGAAAAACCAAACAAACCAAAAAACACCGAAAAAGAAGAACAACAGCTTACCGTTCTGGGTTAACCCTGTTTTCTTCATTCTTATACTTATTTAAAATTAGGTTTTTATATTTTACTTTAAACTGGTTTAAGTTTTTACTTTCTTTTATCTCTTTTGTTAGACTGTTCCATAATTTAACTCCTGCAATTGCGATTGACATAGTTTTAAAGTTGTTCTAGCACTTTGTATTTTTAAATTCCATTTCCCTCTTAAGTTATTCCCACCTTCTCTTCCTTTGAACAATAAACATATTTCTTTTGGAAGCAATTTATTTCTTACTTTATACATTATTTGCACTGTTTTGAGCTTCACCAAGTCTTGGAATTTAATAGCTTGCATTTCGACCAGGGACGAAATTTTGATTTCAGAAGTGGGGGGGACACAGCAGGCTTGTGCGGATTTGGGGTGGGGGGTGTTATGTAAAGACCCCTTGACACGTCACGTGCCCATCTCAATAATTTTTCCATCCTCTATATATATATATATATATATATATATATATATATATATATATATATATATATATATATATATATATATATATATATATATATATATATATACATATCAGAGTTAAAAAATGTACAACTATATTATTATTTTTATTCATTATCATTATTGAAGTGCAGTTTTGGCTGTTGACAATGGATAGGTCATTGTATTTATTGTTTTGGGTCTTTTTTTTTATTGTTTTTGGTGCAACATTTTCTAACAGGGAGTGAGATTCCTTTTTTATTAAATTTTTGTTTGTTATTTTTATTCATTTAGAAGTTCTGGTTCTGGACATTTCAATGTTAAATGAAGGTTTATTTGTTGCATTTTAAAGGGTGTACTTGCATTATTATGATATATTAACATTATATTAGTGGTTATTTTGGTCTAGATAATGTTGACAATGATATCGTTTATCATCAACAATTTGTTGGACAAAATATCGTCCAGCAAAATTTGTTACTTTCCCAGGCCTAGTCAAAAGTATAAAAATGATTTATACATAAACGGTCCCTCCTGAGATCTGGCCATTTGTTCATTTGCTGTGTTAGAGGACATGCTGAACTAATGTTTTACACATGATCATCACCCTAACATTTGAGTGTATAAAAACATATTAAATATGTTTTTTCCCTTAAAAGTGTTTAAACAGTTGTTGCATTTCAACACACAAAAAATAAATGGAAAAAATAAGATAAATCTAATGAAAAGTGTACATCTTTGACATTAAGCTTAAAAAAATCTGTTGACGATGATGATACTGTTCATTTTTCAGAGCTTTTTAATGTGAACATATACATTGCAATAGATAAGTTTACAATAAAGTTAAATGATAAAAGTTTTGAAGTTACACTTCTACTACTACTACTACTAGTAATAATAATTATGATGATAATAGTAATAATAAAAAAATAATTATTATAATAATATGAATAAATTGTGTCTGAGGAGTCAGTTATGTGGAGGAGATGAGTTTGTAAAAGTTAGTTTTGAGTATGTTTGTGAAGGAGGAGGTGAGTCTGAGCTTAATGCAGGGGTGTCACATGTTCAACTTACGTTTTGACTTTGAAAGAAGTCTCTTATATCCACTTTTCGTTTTCTTGACATGCTGCCTCCTGGCTGTGCCTAACTACCAAAGATTCACAAATGAACACTTATTCAAATGTTATGTAGCGTCTAGTTGACGATGTGACTCAGTACCGGTGTTCCCTAGCGGCTCCAAACTAGCAAAACAACGTGAGCACGTTCTGACAGTTTACAACTTGAGTGACAGCAGCAACAGCCAATAATACGTTAGCAAGTATCAGCAGAGCCAATAGATTAGCTTTTGGGCGGGTCTAATAGTAAACCGGTTTCCGTTTCGGTCCTAGTGCTCAACCAAATCCATTTAATGGAGCGTAATATTGTTTTTGGACGGAAAAAAGTGCAGGGGACCAAAACTGCCTTTTGAAAAAGTGTGGGGGACATGTCCCACCCGTCCCCCCCCAAAATTACGTCCCAGATTTCGACAAAGAGTGCATTTGTATGGTCCCTGTACCCCACATTATTTATTATTCTAATGGTCTTTTTCTGTATCAAATCAAAATCAAAAATTCAAAAGATACTTTTTTAATCCCAGAGGGAAATTAGAGTTTCAGTACACACAATTCAGAGATCAGACATACATGGGCAAGACACATGACAAGAATTGGTGACTGTGGTCATTCGCAACCATGAGTCGCGCTACCTTAATAGAAATAAGAGGTTTACATGAGGATTGGTTCAGGTGGAGGGAAAAAAGGCACTTCAGAGTTACCCTCCACAGGGAGGGCAGCTTTGATCTGCAAAAAACCTTTCAGACAGAAATGCAACATACTTCACACAACACAACATAAGTGCCCACTAGGTGGGGTGGTGGGTTGGGACTATCCCCACTTCAGTTCCTGCAGCCACGATAAGCAGCACAGGTCACCTCAGTGTGGACAGGGGGAGGAGCATTGAGGGTTGGAGGGTTGCAGTGACCCTGGAACAATTTGGCGGCCTTCCCGCCCAGGCTGGGAAAGGAGACAGAGTTGAGTTGCCATAGCGACGGCACATTCCACACATCTTCTGAGGGGGGAGTTTTTGTTGGAGCCTTGCAGGCTCAAGGGTGCCAGATTCCGATTAGAAATTGTTTTGGGGCCAGACAGAGATAATTTCCTCTCTGTCTTACAGTTCCTTGGTCCTCAACCTCTCAAAATCCCAATAATGGACATTAAACTATCCCAATCTGTGCTGCTTCGTCCACTCTACCCTTGATGGCATCCATCTTTTGTGCCAAGGAATGAATCTTGACCAAAGTTCCAAGCTTACAATTCATCTCGACAAATATGTGAGTCTGTGAATTCACAGTGCGGTGCAAACCATCTCTGAGCTCAGGGATCAGGCCAATCCTCCTCGACAACTCGTTAATTTTCCAGTAAGCCAGGAAGCCTCCAAGGCCAATGAGCAGGAAACCTGACACCAACACCAAGAATATCCACATGTCTTCAGAATCCTCCACAGACAGCTGAGATAGACAGATCAAGTTTCACTGTTTCCAGGAGTCCATGATGTGTCCAACTGGGTCTGTCCCGGAGGGACATCCGGGAGCCCCTTCTCCCGTTCTCATTGTTGAAAAAATTTTATCAATCGCATTGAGAGACCAACTGACGAGATCCATTTTAGTGTATTTCAGTTTCCAGTTTCCAGAAAAATGCAGAAGCAGCCGTGCACCCAGCACACACAGACAGACAAAGGCCTTGAGTATAAGATATGGAGGAGAGGAGAAGAAAAGCATCTGCACCCTCCGAGAGCCAGAAGAAGTAATAGTTATCTTCTGTATGTTACTTTTGTATGTGATTCCCCAGACCTCTACACAGTAACTCATATATGGCAGTAGTAAAGCACAGCATAATATGTGCAGGGCTTTCTGATCCAACATCTTCTTTGCTTTCCCCAGGATGGCAACGACCCGTGCCAATTTTCCCCGGACATAAGTAATATGTGGCTTCCAACAGAGCTTACGGTCAGTGATCACACCAAGAAATTTAATTTCAATTACTCTTTCTAAATATACATTATCCACACAAATTTCTATTTTGATGGTTTTTTTTTTTTTGGTTACCAAATAACATAAATCTGGTTTTATCTAGATTCAATGATAATTTATTTATATCAAACCACTTTTTTAATATTGTTAATTCCTGTGTGATCAACTCCAAGACCTGTGGTAATTCCATCCCTGAACACAGTATATTTGTGTCATCTGCAAATATTACAAACTTTAAAATTTTTGATACTCTGCAGATATAATTTAGGTACATAATAAACAATTTTAGTCCCAGTACTGAACCTTGAGGTACTCTACAATCTATATCCATCAAATCAGACATGTATTCATTTTTTTGCACATATTGTTTCCTATAGCCTACATAGCTTTTTAACCAGTCCCCAATGATTCCCCTTAACCCGTACCTTTCCATTTTTTAATAGAATTTCATGATTAACAGTATTGAAAGCCTTTTTTAGGTCTAAAAAAACTCAGAGTGTATACCTCTTATTATACATACAGTCCGTTATCTTTTCCATTAAATCTGTCAATGCCAAAGCTGTTGATCTGTTGCTTCTGAACCCAAATTGGCTATCTGTCAATAATTCATATTTTTCCACAAATCTGTCAAATCTTTTTATGAACAGTTTTTCCATTATCTTAGAGAACTGGGAGAGTTTTGACACTGGTCTATAGTTTGTAAAATGATGCCTTTCACCGGTTTTGTAAATGGGAATAACTATAGCCACTTTCATATCTTGTGGAAAAACCCCTTTTGAAATGACAAATTGAATATATATGTTAATAGTTTTACAATACCACCAATGACTGTTTTTACTGTTACCATATCAATATCATTCCAATCTGTGCTGGTTTTGTTCTTAAGTCCTCTAACTATGTCATAGATTTCTTTCTCTTCCACTGCTCTCAAAAACATTGAGCTTCTATTCCTTTCAATATTTTCACCAGTGTCCCTTTCTATTCCATCAACCTTTATTTCTTCTGCCAGTTTCGGCCCTATGTTTACAAAGAATTCATTAAAACCATTTACTATCTCCTTCCTATTATTAATGCTTCTTGTCTCTTCCATAAAGTACCCAGGGTAGTAATGGGTATAATGCTCTCATTATATTAGTTAATTTATTTTTGTAATTTTTATACTTCCTTTCAATTTCTATTGTTCTCTTTTTTATGAATTCTCGATATAGGTTATTCTTTTTTTTGCTGGCATTTTGTAGTCTTTAGTCATCCATGGTCTTCCTGCATAGTTGTGTTTCCTGTTGATTTCAATTACTAGGCAGTTTTTATCAAGTAATCTGTTAAATGTTCTTAAAAATACTTAATACGCTTCGTTAACTTCTGTTTGTTCATATGCCATATTCCAATCTTGTTTTAAGAGTTCATTCCTAAGACAGTTTATTGTCCTCTCTGTTCTTATTCTTATGTACATAATCTTGTGCCCATCATTGTTCACTTTATGGTGGCAATTTTAAGACGCAAAGACTGGTAAATGGTCGGTTATATTGTTGATTAACAGCCCACTTTTTATATTTTCTTTTATTATATTTGTAAATATGTTATCTATTAGAGTTGCACAATGAGATATTATTCTGGTCGGTCTTGTTAACAGTAAACCCATGCTGTACATGGAATCAATAAATTCTTCTGTACTCTTATTATGATTTGGATTCAATAGGTCAATATTAAAATCCCCACAAATAAACGTTCTTTTCTGATTTATATTTGTAAATAATTCCTCCATATAATCCTTAAATATCTCAATCTTGGATCCTGGTGTTCTGTATATACAACTGACAATTAAGTTTTTCCCTTTTTCCATACTTATTTCCACTGTTAAACGTTCCATCCCTCCATCAACAACAGTCGTCATTCTTCCCATTCTTTCACATTTTAGGTTTTTATTAATGTAAAGTCAATATTATTACTGTCCATTTCAATACCCTTGCTGTCGAAGAAAGTAATTACCTGCTCTTCCAGAGTGCATAGTTCTTGCCCAGGTGGCTCTCCTTTTTCTGAAGCTGCCACCCTTGCATATGTTTGATGCTTGGTTTCCAGTCCTGTCACTAGGGTTGTCACGGTAACCGGTATAGCGGTAAACCCCGGTAAAAAAGTTGACAATAAAAATAACCGTCCAGTTTTTAAAAAACTAAATTATCTCGGTGGGTTTATCGTGGCCGCGGTTTCGGTGCGGTGACCCTTACCAGCCACCGTCGCTTCAGCTGAAGTTCCCGCGGCGCGCACACGCACTTTTTAGTTTGCAACGGCACCAAAACTTTGAAGCTGAAATAATGGCCGAAGGAGGAGACGGCAGCGCCCAGGACATCCATCAGCCCTCAAAGAAGACTAAATCGAAAGTATGGGCATATTTTGGATTTCTGAAAAACGCTGAGGGACAGTTAATAGAAGACGGCTATCCCGTTTGCAGAACGTGCAGGAAGCACGTGTCTGCAAAAGGCAGCAACACTTCGAATCTAATGGCACATCTGCGTGACCATTACCCACGTCTCTACAGCCAGTGCAAGGTAAGTTAACATTAGCATTTTAGCTTAAATGCATGACGTGAGGACTTTTGGCTGAGGGAGAATACAACGAGTCACTATATACTGCTGCCGCAGCGCCCTCTGCCAGCATTTAAACCGTGTCACGGACACCCTGTTGCTGGATGAAGCATCTTATTTGTTTATGATGAAGAGAAATATACAATTAGTTCCTTGTCATTGATTTGTTTACTTATTCAATGGCATTTATACTTGAACATTTGGATTTGATTACATAGTGTAGTAGTTATTTTAGTCATTTGTTTAAAGTGGCTATTTATTTTAAATACATATTTTTTAAGGTTGACTTGTACAGTGCTCAAGTCAAGTGTGGACTGGAGTTTTAGATTTTCATTTTGATAATGAAGAAAACAAGTATATGAGAAAACAAGTGGTGTTTCTTTGATTTGTTTACATATTGTTTATGTTTTGAATGTTTGGATTTGTATTATTTAAACCTGCACTGACTACTGTAACATGTTCCAGAAAAAGAAGCTATTTGTTCCTTTACTTGTGAAAAGTTGCACTTTTGCTAAGGCTTTGTGTTATTTTAGGTTTAATAAACAATATTAAACCTTTTCAAAACTATTTCAGTTTGTGTAGAACAGGACTATCAATGCTTTCTGAACATATGCAACACCGTTTAAAAAATACCGCGATAATACCGAAAACCGTGATAATTTTGGTCACAATAACCGTGAGGTTAAATTTTCATACCGTGACAACCCTACCTGTCACTATCACATCATTTACTCTTGTACATTGTTCCAGATTTGACACTCGTCCTTCCAGCATAGCAATCTTCTTGTCCTTGTCCTCGCTCAGCCTTCTTAGTTCTTTGATATCATCCATTAAATCATCAGTTTTTGTTGTTTTGAAATTGTTTTTATTTCTTCTGACATAAAGTTTAGTGATTTCTTTACGTCTTCCAGTTCCTCCTCATTAATGTTGCTCCTCTTAGGTGGCATCTTATCAGCGTTAAGGGCCGCTGGTTGTGAAGCCGGCGTGATCTGACAGCTAGCCTCGTTAGCTGGTGGTGGAGCCTGTTGGCTAGGCCCAGAGGCTGGTGGTGGAGCCCCAGTAGAGCCTGGTCAGGTAGCTGGAGCAGAACCTGGGCCTGGTAGCTGAAGCAGAGCTGAAGCAGAGCCTGTAGCTGGAACAGAGCCTGATCTGGTAGCTGGAGCAGAACCTCGAGCTGATAAATAGGACGGTTCTGCCTTTAACCGCAGAATTATGTGTCGTCGTCGTCGTCGTCGTCTTCCTCCGCTTATCCGGGTCCGGGTCGCGGGGACAGCATCCCAACTAGGGAGCTCCAGGCCGTCCTCTCCCCGGCCTTGTCCACCAGCTCCTCCGGCAGGACCCCAAGGCGTTCCCGGACCAGATTGGAGATGTAACTTCTCCAACGTGTCCTGGGTCGACCCGGGGGCCTTCTGCCGGCAGGACATGCCCGAAACACCTCCCCGGGGAGGCGTCCAGGAGGCATCCTGACCAGATGCCCAAACCACCTCAACTGGCTCCTTTCAATCCGGAGGAGCAGCGGTTCTACTCCGAGTCCCTCCCGAATGTCCGAGCTCCTCACCCTATCTCTAAGGCTGAGCCCGGCCACCCTACGGAGGAAACTCATTTCGGCCGCTTGTATCCGCGATCTCGTTCTTTCGGTCATTACCCAAAGCTCATGACCATAGGTGAGGATTGGGACGTAGATCGACCGGTAAATCGAGAGCCTGGCTTTCTGGCTCAGCTCCCTCTTCCCCACGACAGATCGGCTCAGCGTCCGCATCACTGCAGACGCCGAACCAATCCGCCTGTCGATCTCCCGATCCCTCCTACCCTCACTCGTGAACAAGACCCCGAGATACTTAAACTCCTCCACTTGAGGTAGGACCTCTCCCCCGACCCGGAGGTGGCAAGCCACCCTTTTCCGGTCGAGAACCATGGTCTCAGATTTGGAGGTGCTGATCCTCATCCCAGCCGCTTCACATTCGGCCGCGAACCTACCCAGCAAGAGCTGAAGGTCAGAGCTGGATGAAGCTAGGAGGACCACATCATCCGCAAAAAGCAGAGACGAGATTCTCCTGCCACCAAACTCGACACACTCCACACCACGGCTGCGTCTAGAAATTCTGTCCATAAAAGTGATGAACAGAACCGGTGACAAAGGGCAGCCCTGGCGGAGTCCAACCCTCACTGGGAACAGGTCCGACTTACTACCGGCTATGCGGACCAAACTCACGCTCCTCTGGTAAAGGGACTGAATGGCCCTTAACAGAAAGCCACCCACCCCATACTCCTGGAGCGTCCCCCACAGGGTGCCCCTGGGGACACGGTCATAAGCCTTCTCCAAATCCACAAAGCACATGTGGATTGGTTGGGCAAACTCCCATGCCCATGGGCATGGGAGAATTATGTGATTCAATAAAAACAATACAATAAAGCATTCAGCTAATTAGACTCATATTTGAATAAAAACCTCAAAACCTAAAATCCCAACACTCCATTTCTGCAGATAAGATGCTTTTAGAGTGAAACTGACATGAAAGGCACCGGGTGGCAATGCTTGGCTTTGAATTCATTCATCATCACTTCCATGTGTGAAATGAATTTAGTTTGATTTCAAACGTCTCATCTCTGTGTTAATGTGTTGGTGTGTGTGTGTGTGTGTGTGTGTGTGTGTCTGCTGCTGAGCGGAGAAGTGAAACAGATTTTCTCTCTGTGAAATATGTCCCACATGTGTCTGAGGGACTTGAGTAGCATTAAACATAGTTGTTCTGTTTATCCACAAGTCTCTAAGTAACCAGGTGAGAGGACCAGAGGCTTTGAAGCTGCATCATTTTATCCTTTAAAGAAAGTGAGAATGAGCTTTTCTTGCTCTTACATCATTGTTCCTTCACTGAAATGTCCCCCTCTTTGTGAATAAGACACTAATCATAACCAAGCATCAGCCACTTCTCCCCTGATTGTTACGACTAGAAGCAACTTGACGTTTGTTCCACCAGCAGCAGGTCTGACTATGAATCTGCAGGAATGCAGATGTAAGTTCACACGTCTGTTCAGCTCAACTTCAGCAAACAGGAAAATGTCCCAAAAGGGTTTTCACACTTTGGTGATGGTGATGTTGAGAGATTTCCCAAGATCCACATTACAGACATCTGAATGGACAAGCACACAGAGCTGTCCAAGGTGCTGAACGCCATGCCTATCTCTCTTCCAAAGGGAATACTGCTCATCTCAAACTGGAAATTGGACTTTAAAGGAAGTCCGTCCCTGGCTAGAATACGTCCCCTCTTACTTTCTGGCTCAAAGCCAAAGAAGCGAGATAGAATCAGTAAAGCTTTCATTTCATATTTGAGTTAATTTGTTTCTCAAAAATGTTTCTTTTCTCGGAGCTGCTAGTTCCAGTTGTAACACTTCTAAATATATAAAGTCTCAAATTAGTATAAACCGTTGATAAATGATAAATGATCCGCACTTGTATAGCGCCTCTCAGATTAAGGACTCCAAAGCGCTTTACACTACAGTGTATCATTCATCCATTCACACACACATTCACACACTGATGGGGATGAGCTACGATGTAGCCACAGCTGCCCTGGGGCGCTCAGACAGAGGCGCCACCGGTCCCTCTGACCACCACCAGCAGGCAAGGTGGGTTAAGTGTCTTGCCCAAGGACACAACAGCAGATTACTCTGTTTGGAGCCAGGATCGAACCTGCAACCTTTTGATTATTGGACAACCCTCTCTACCTGTTCAGCTTCTGCTGGCCTGATGGACCTGGTGGCAGGTGGCAACAAAAGAGACACCTAATTTAACCCAGATTATCCCGTAAACTACAAAGTTTGAATTTTAATGAGATGCAAATGAACATAAATGTGGCCGCATGCCCGTGAAAGAAAGGATTTAACCTCAGGTGTTCTACTTACCACGCCCAGACAGGTGCGTCAGGTAGCAGGTCCTGCCCAGCCACCAGACCCACAGGGTGTCACACTGGTGTTAATTCAACAGGAGACAGTAGAAGCTACCATCAGCATTAGCAGCCCCCCAGCATGAGGTAACATGTTCAGATGTGATTAGTGGAGAAACAGCAATGCTGATGTTTTTTTTTTCTATTTTAGCCCTATGCTGTCTTTGTGTTTGAGTCTTTGGCTCTGCCGTACAGCACGCCGTTAGCTGCCGTGCTGTTTTCAATGTGCTTTATAAATAAACTGGTATGCATGGGTTTTTAATGAAAGCAGCGGAAGAGTCGCCGTGTTGCTTTTAGCCAGTCAGAGGTGAGATGTGGGCACAACATGAATATTAATGAGTAAGCCTCATACCCCCACCCCCACCCCCCATCCACCCACCACCACTAGCTCCAGAGCCGACTCACGAGAGACCACATCTGGAAACAACAGTAATAAAACTGGTGCTGATGGTCTCTAGGCTTTAGCGTGTAAACGTCATCCTTTACTTTGAAACTGCTGCATGAAGTCATTTAAAAACTCTTTAAAACTGATGTTTTTGCTGTGACTCAGAAATCCCCAGAAACAGCTGCAGTCGGTGGTGATTTAATGCAACAAGCTCTCCTCATGGGAAAAGTCTGCCCAGCAAATGAAACCAGTTCATGTTAAATATGGAGAAACAAGTCATTTAATGTGGGATTATGGCCTAATCCAAACACCAGCAGCAATAACGCCTCCTGCTCTAGATAAGCCTGGCAGTCACATGTCAGGGATGCACGGATGTTTTATTAACAGATTCATGCAACCAAGTCTGAAGAAGTCATCTATTAGGTTTCATTATGGGATGGTTTCCTAGTCTGGAGATTTGTCTTCATTATCCGGCCCAGCAGCAGGCGGATAATGCCGCCTCATTTGCTTTCTGAGCTTCGGTCTTCCCTGAACAATAATGCAGTGGCGCTTTGTGAGGCTGTGCTTAAGACACGCGGGCCTTTTCCAGTCTGTCTGGGATTATAAAGGTTAATCATCAGTTTAAATCTAATCTTTGTTAAATACCAGGAGAAGCAGGACGTGTGCTCCAAACAGAGAATCCGGCTCTGCCGCAGCAGCACTCATAATGTGAGTTCAGACATTCTGCCTCTGAGCAGCAGAAATGTTAGAACTCCACCGGTCCAAACAGGCAGGAGAACCTCCTGCTGCTGCTTCAAGAGCGTCATTTCTCTGATGAGACAGAAAAGAAGTCATCACTCTTATTTTTTGTTACAAACTGGGAACACAGGGTGGTAATTAACATCCAGCCTGGTCTGGTTAAACACAGCACCACACTGGATACGGAGGAGAGAAGTGTGTTGGGGCCGTTTGTGAAAGTGAATGTGTGAGACTGGACTGTAACTGTGGGTTTGGGCCGAAGCCTAAACCGAGCTACTGTCACGTTTGCTGACGTCCTGTCTAAAATAAAAACCAGATGAAACTAGCCCTACCCTGGCTTAAAGAGCCAGTTTGTAACCTGTGCAGTCGGACCTTTGAGGGTTCTGCAGGCTCCACTTTTATTTGGTTTCTCGGCAGCTTCCTCCAAAAGGGAGCAACGGTGCTGGTTTCTCTGTCACCATAGTTGAAAGTGGGACTTAAGAACACAGAAAGTGTGATGAATCTGATAAACTTCTGTTTTCTAAGTGAAGTACGAGGTTCAAACGTCTCTCTGTTGTTTCTCTGAAACTGTCAGACCAATAAGGTGCTTCCTTTCTGACCTCCAGACGTTCAGCACTGGGGAATAAAACACCTCGGTGCAAAGCCCGCCCCCTCTCTGATAGCCTGAGCTCTGACTCATTAGGACAGACCAGACTAACCCAAAAGGGTCTGTTATTGATGCTGCTGTCTGTTGAACCAAAAATTCTCCCCCCCCCAAAAAAAACACACATACCCATACCATACCATTTTATTTATAAAGCGCTTTCAACAAGGCATTACAACCAAATAAGGCGCTGACACACACACACAAACACCCCACCCCCGGCTCGCTCCCCTAATTAAGTTCAGTTTGCAGCAGATTCCCACATAAAGTGAGTGCTGCTGCACAACGCGGGGTGATAAAGGCCGTCCCTTTGTCTTTATCAGCCCTAAACTAAGCGGCTGTCTTTAGGGCAGCGGAGCGAGGGCGCTGAGGCGGACTGACTGGCTGCTTCATGACAGATAAAACTCACTCCTCACGCCGAAACTCCTGAGATTTTGTTGGATTTGAACCGGGTTTGATTATTTTCCCTTTAGATGAGCTCTTGGGATCCTTTGTGGAGGGAAATAAAGAAGTACATGCTCTCTCATTAACGCTAACATTAGCCTGTGGGTTTAGCATCACACCAGCTGAGACAATGCTCTCTGCTGAAATGACATGCTGCTTTATTCCTTCTATCTTCTTAACCTGATTCTGTCACCGAGCCAGAGCCACACTAGAGCGGAGAGCGCCATCAAGTCACAGACAGAAAGGCATGAATTATTTAGGTGTTCCTTACCTAACGCTGGATGTTTTAGGCCTTATATGTGCCTTAGACTCGGCTGTCATCTCAGTCTGGATGATAAACTAACCTGAATCCCTTCAAGGCTGCTGCAGCACAACACAAGCACAAGTACAGATGTGGAGTCCAGCTGGCAGCAGAACTTGCCTCTGCTCCTGGGTGGAGCACAAGTCCTGCTGTCAGAAGCAGGAAAAGCAGTCCTTCCAAAGATTTAAGCTTCCATGAGGCTCCGTCTGCCTAGAGCTGGACATAAACACTGCCCCAGGGCTTCCCACTGAGGTGAACAGAGAAACAGGGACTGGGTTAGGGTTCTAGTTCTAGTCCGGACCATCCGTTCCATTAGTCAGATTATTTCTTTATTTAAGACCAGGGACCAGTTTAAAATTGGAAGTGGGCACCGGCACCCGGGAGGAGGCTGAGATATCCTCCTGCCAAATGCAGTTGAATGTGCTCACTCCCAAGGCCCTAAGTGTGTGTTTGCGTGGAATGTCTTCGGTGGACGTGTATAAGGTGCAAATAAAATTGGGGGGCAGGTTGCCACAGGAATGCGGAAATGGAGTCCATACCCGCACTCCCTGACTTGTCCACCCCCCAAAGTCCTATGTGCATGTTTGTGTGATGATGTGAGGGAGCAGGAGGGGGAAAATATGCGGGAATGGGGAGGAATGAATGGTTGGGCTTAGCCCTCCAGGGAGCCAGCTCCCCCACTGGCCCCAGTAGGCACCTCTGTTGTCAAATTGCCAACCAGGGCATGGAGACCCCAGCCCATCCTGCCAGGGCCCAAAGCAGCAGCATTGCAGAGCCTCACGGAGCCCGAGGGCACCAACCCAGCCCCACCCCAGCAGAATATCTATGCCCATCCCTGCATTTGCACAACTTCCAGAATATATAAGACATAGGAAATCCAGGTAAGGTTGGGTCCTCCCCCTCCTGGGCCTCCCCCTCCCCTGTGATGAGACAGCAGAGGAGCCAAGGTCTACCCGTGGCCGCCGAACCCGGGCCAGGCACTGCTGCATGTGCCCGCCTCCTTCCCGGCAGCATACATGCCAGGACCCGACCCCCAAGGCCCCGCCCAGATCCCCACACGAGGCTGGCCACTCCCACACCCCGAGCCCCCAGGCCCCCACCCAGACCCGCCCAGGGGCAATGCAGCTGCCAGGCAGTGACCCATGGCCGCCGCCAAGACCCCCAAGGGGCCCCACTCACACCCACCAGTAGTCCACCCCCCGAGGCAACCCAAGCACCTCCAGAGGGGGGCAACGGCCCCCCAGTCCCAGACACCCCCAGTGAACCCACCTCCAGGGAACATCCGGATACTCCAAACTCAGACCCTCCACCCCCACCCCCTACCCACATCATCCCACAGGACAATATCAATGGTCCCCCATCATCGCTATGTGATGGAACCGATCAAAGGAGTCCAGAGAGATTGATTTGAGGTGGAAGCAGAGGCTAAATCAAGTGTAATATCATCTAACAAAAGATTTCTATACTGGTTAATGCAGAGAGTTTCTCTATTTTTCCCATTCAAGAGGATAGTTTTCTTAGCAATGCATATGGCAGTCAGAACCACGTGAACCAAAGATGTTTCAATCGGGACATCGTCCAGGTTTCCCAGTAAACAAAGAGAGGGGGAAGTTGGGGTATGGCATTTCAGACGTTTTGACAGATCCTCACATACTCTACCCCAAAATTCCTGGACAGGCGTACGGTCGTGCTTGGGAACAAGGCTGCTCCTGAAAACATTTAGATGTTTATCCATGAGCAGCGGCTCTTCTCTGCTGTTTTAGAACTTTTTAGCATTCTAATAAAAGCTATTTGAGTTTATTGACTTACCGAGTCCAAGGGCAGCTGTGGCTGCCATGTAGCTCATCACCACCACAGTGTGAATGGATGAAAGATTCACTCTAGTGTAAAGCACTTTGGGGTCCTTTGTTGCCCCTCATGATCACCTCTAAGCAGAAAAACTCTGCCACCTGCTGGTGTAAGCTGGTGTTCACCGTGTTCTTAAAATGGGAACTTGGAGAATTTTGAGGTCAACATGATCACAAAATATCTTTGAACGTTCAAACTAGTGGTTTTGGTGGATACATGAGCTTGTATGAAGGGATGAGTGAAACCCTGCAGTGCATCAGGCCGTGACTGGATGCTCTTGAGCCAAACTGCTGCTGGTGTGTTTCTGACCCTAACCCTAAGGAAGCAGGATGTTTCCAGTCATCAAACAGCCCTAAAACCCAATCAGTCCTTTGGGAATTCTGGAAATTAATTATTTTCATTCATTTCCAACATTTTTCAACATTACTGGAAAACAGGTGTTGCTACAGCACCGTTGATGGGAATAACAAGTGCTGACACGTCTAAATCTGTAGAGCTTCTTCATGTGTGAAGCAGGTTAGACAATATTTATTATTATTATTATTATTGTTGTTAATAATAATATAATATTAACATTAATAAAATAATAATAATACTGTTGTTGTTGATATTAAAATATTATTATAATACTAATATAATAATTATCACCATTGTTGTTGTTAATAATAATAATAATAATTATTATTATTTTTGTTGTTGTTGTTATTATTATTATTATTATTATTATTAGCAAAATGGCATCTATAATAATAATAAATCATATTTTATTATTAACACCAATTTTTTCATGTTATTGTTGCAGTTTTTATTAGAAAATATTATTATTAATATTAATAAAAATTATTATTATTACTATTGTTGTTATTACTATTTATTTTTTTTACTGATATAATTATTGTTGTTGCTGTTGATATTAAAATGTTATTATTAAAACTAATATCAGAATTATTACCATTGTTGTTGTTAATTATAATAATAATAATTATTATTTTTGTTGTTGTTATTATTATTATTAGTAGTAGTAAAATGGCAACTATAATAATAATAATTCATATTCTATTATTAACACCAATTTTTTTCATGTTATTGTTGCACTTTTTATTAGAAAATATTATTATTAATATTAATAAAAAATATTATTATTATTATTATTATTATTGTTATTACTATTTATTTTTTTACTGATATAATTATTGTTGTTGCTGTTGATATTAAAATGTTATTATTAAAACTAATATCAGAATTATCACCATTGTTGTTGTTAATTATAATAATAATAATAATTATTATTTTTGTTGTTGTTATTATTATTATTATTAGCAAAATGGCAACTATAATAATAATAATTCATATTTCATTATTAACACCAATTTGTTTCATGTTATTGTTGTAGTTTTTACTAGAAAATATTATTATTAATATTAATAAAAATTATTATTATTGTTGTTATTACTATTTATTTTTTACTGATATAATTATTGTTGTTGCTGTTGATATTAAAATGATATTATTAAAACTAATATCAGAATTATTACCATTGTTCAAGTTTATTTATGTAGCGCCAAATCACGACAAGAGTTGTCTCAAGGCACTTCACATAATAAACATTCCAATACAGGTCAATTCATTAAGCCAATCAGAAAAAAAATTTCCTGTATAAGGAACCCAGCAGGTTGCATTGAGTCATTGACTAGTGTCAGTGACTTTACAGCAATCCTCATACTAAGCAAGCATGCAGCGACAGTGGAGAGAAAAACTGCCTTTTAACAGGAAGAAACCTCCAGAGGATCCTGGCTCAGGATAAGCAGCCATCCTCCACGACTCACTGGGGATGGAGAAGACAGAGCAGACAACAACCACACAAACACACACACACACACACACACACACACACACACACACACACACACACCAAATAGTGTCTCTATGATTACATTGTGATTTCTTCGTAAATATTCTATTTGGTGAGAGATAAACTTTATTGTATTTATCCTAGTGAATCTATAATAAAACGGTTAAACTAGTAGTAGCACATTCAATGTCAAAGAGAGCAAAATGCTATTATCAGGAGAGGGAGAATGATTAAGTGGTTAGCAACAGTGTTCAAGACGATGGCCCCCTCCATGAAGCCACCACAGCTCAGTAGAACATCATTGTAGCTTCTTCTGGGGAGAAAAAACCCTTAGAGAGAAAATAAAGTTAACAGCTGAAAAAGCAGGAAATAATACAGTTAAAGGGCAGTTTGTAGAAGAAAATAGTCGAGTGTGGAAAGTAGTCAGTGTGTCCTCCAGCAGTCTAAGCCTATAGCAGCATAACAGCAGAGATAACTCAGGATAACCTAGCCTTTTAGATGGAGGCATGTTGGAGGCAGGGCGAGGGAGAGTCGTCGTTACCGACTGTACACTCCATCTCCCTCTACTCCCCCCACTTGTCCAGATCTAGGCTAACATCAGATTTTAACCACAGGGCCTATCAAATTAAAATGTTTTAATCCTAGTCTTAAAAGTAGACAAGGTGTCTGCCTCACAGACTAAAGCTGGGAGTTGGTTCCACAAGAGAGGAGCCTGATTGCTAAAAGATCTGCCTCCCATCCTATGTTTTGATGTTCTGGGAACCACCAGTAAACCTGCAGTCTGAGAGCAAAGTGCTCGGTTAATAACGTATGGAACAATCAGGTCACTGATGTATGATGGAGCTTGATTGTTAAGAGCATTATATGTGAGAAGGAGGATCTTAAAATCTATTCTAAATTTAACAGGCAGACAGTGTAGGGAAGCTAAGTCAGGAGAGATATGATCTCTCTTTTCAATTCTCATCAGAACTCTAGCTGCAGTATTTTGGACAAGCTGAAGACTTTTAACTACATTCTGTGGACTTCCTGAGAGTAAATTACAGTAATCCAGTCTTGATGTAATGAATGCATGAACTAGTTTTTCAGCGTCCCTCCTGGAAAGGATGCATCTAATCTTAGCAATATTCCGAAGGTGGAAAAAGGAAATCCTACAAACCTGTTTAACTTGGGATTTGAATGACATGTCCTGGTCAAAGATAACACCAAGGTTCCTTACTTTGTTCTCGGATACTAATTTAATGCCATTCAGGTCCGGTGATTGACTAAGCAATTTCCTTTTCTGAATTTCAGGTCCAAAGATGAGAACTTCCATCTTGTCTTGATTTAAAAGCAAAAAGTTTTGAGCCATCCAATTTTTTTATGTCTTCAAGACAAGCCTGTAATCTAACTAACTGATCAGGTTCATCAGGGTTAATGGATAAATATAACTGTGCATCGTCAGCATAACAGTGGAAGTTTATACCATTCTGGCTAATGATTTTACCAATAGGAAGCATATATATATATACATATATATAGATATATAGATATATAGTAAAAAGAATTGGTCCAAGCACTGAACCCTGTGGTACTCCACAAGTAACCCTGTAGTATGAAGAAGATTTGTCATGTACATTTACAAAATGAAATCTGTCAGACAGGTAGGATTTAAACCAGCTTAGCGCTGTTCCTTTGATCCCTACAACATGTTCAAGCCTTTCTAAAAGAGCATTGTGATCAACTGTGTCAAAAGCAGCACTGAGAGCTAACAAGACTAGAACAGACACAAGATTCTTATCTGAGGCCATGAGAATATCATTTGTAACTCTCACTCATGCAGTTTCAGTACTGTGATACTCTCTAAAACCAGACTGAAATTCCTCAAACAGAGCATTAGTGTTTAAATGCTCACATACTTGGATGGCCACTATTTTCTCCAGGACTTTGGATAAAAATGGAAGGTTAGATATTGGTCTATAATTCATTGGGTCATCTGGATCGAGAGAAGGCTTCTTAAGTGAAGGGTTGATTACAGCAACCTTAAAATCCTGTGGTCCATATCCATTTAATAAGGATAGATTGATTGTATCTAGAATGGGACCAAAGGAAATGCATCTTTAAACAATTTGGCTGGGATTGGCTCTAAAATGCAAGTTGAAGGTTTAGATGAAGCTCATATGTTTGAAAACTCTGAAAGCTCAACTGGATCAAAACGGTTCAAACACAGATGAGGTTCTACAGTTACCTCAGATGCTGCCTCACTTACTGAGGAAGAAGAAATCACATTAGGGAGAATGCTAATGATTTTGTTTCTAATAGAATTAATTTTACTTGTGAAAAATCCCATAAAGTCATTGCTGTTGAGGGCTAAGGGAATAGATGGTTCAGAGCTATGATTCTGTGTAAGTTTGGCAACTGTACTGAAAAGAAATTTAGGATTCTTCTTCTTCTTGTTCTTCTTCTTCTTCTTCTTCTTTCGGTCTTTATTTTGGTTTATAGCATTAACATAAAATTTTTCTTTTCAAACAAAACAACAGTATAACTTGAATTTAAACCCAAAAAGGAATAGGCAGAAGCAGTGCTTATTTTAGCCTACCCTATTTTCCACCTAATATACATAACCAATATACATTTTTTTCCCCAATTTAAATAACCACAATGAAAATTCATTAATGTCTATACATACTTTTCATACCCTGTAAATATATGACACTTTACACCTGCTTTAAACTTTAGTAAAGTACATTTCTTCAAATCATCATCTAACTCATTCCACAATTTCACACCAACAACGGAAACACATCTTGATTTCACATTATTTCTGGCTTTTACACTTTCAAACATAAATACACCTCTGAGATTATAATGATCATCTCTTGGTTTGAAATAAACTTTTATGCAATTGGGGATATTATTATTAACTACTTTATGAAGAATCTCTAAGATTTTTACTTTAATTATATCTCCTAATTTTAGCGTTTTAGTTTGACTAAATAGATTATGGGTCGGTTCGAGGTATCCCAATTTATTAACTTTTCTAATCGCCTTTTTTTGTAATTTAAATACAGTCTCAACACACATTTTACCTGCATTTCCCCAAACCTCTGCACAGTGAGACAAATAAGGCATAACTAGAGAGCAATACCAGGGTGTGGAAAGCCTATGTGGCCTCAGGAGTTAGACGGAATGGGCGGGTCTGGTTTGATGTTCTGGTTAGGGCAGTGAGAGGGGCCGCAATGGAGCTGAAACCACGTATGAAGCGGCGGTAGGAATTCGAAAAGCCCAGGAAGCTCTGCAGCTGCTTCAGGGAAGTAGGTATCAGCCATTGGGCCACAGCCTGGACTTTCTGGGGGTCCATTGAGAAACCCTGAGATGAGACGATGAACCCCAGGAAGGAAATGGTTTCCTGATGAAAAGCACATTTCTCTAACTTGCAGTAGAGCCGGTTCTCCAACAGTCGGGAAAGGACTGCTCGGACGTGTGTGACATGTTCCTCTAGGGTTCGGGAATAAATCAATATGTCATCGAGGTAAACGAAAACCCATCTGCCCAACATGTCCCTCAGGACATCCATGATAAGGTGTTGGAAAACTGCGGGGCTGCGGGGAAGGAGGTGAGCATGCGCATGCGCTGATGGCCCGATCACCGGACACACGGCGGCGTCTTGAAGCAGATGGCAGCTTGTTAATCAACTTCCACAAACAATTAAGACAGATTTTCGCCTAATTTACTCACTGACAACGCAAAAAATTAATAAATCTGGTAAATATAACACACTCAATCTGGAGGTAAGTGGAGAAAATCTGGAAAATTTGCAAACATATATTGATGAGGTTTTTGAGTTTTTTGTCATGGGACCGAAAAAAGCAGCAGCAGCTGCGGCGGAAACGCCGTTGACCAAGAGGAGCCGTCCCCGGGACTCGCCCGAGGCCTCATCTCCCCACAAGGATGTCTTAGATCTACTACAGTCCATAGATAAACGGCTTCTGGGATTTGAGGGACGACTCCACCTGCTTGAGGTGCTTCACAAGGAGTTCCAGGACCTCCGAACATCTCTGGAGTTTAGCCAGGAGCAAGTGGAGCGTCTCGCGGCTGAGAACGCGTCTCTGCGGGAATCGGTTTCCTCCTTAACTGCAGGATTAGATCGGATCTCCCAGGACAATAAAGCTCTAAAGGAGACGGTTCTGGATCTCCAATCACGCAGCATGAGAGATAACCTGGTGTTCGCAGGCCTCCCAGAGCAGACCGGAGGAGAAGCGGAGGATTGTGAACAAACCATCAAGAGCTTTCTCCACACTCACATGAAGGTACCGGAGGAAACGGTGAGGAACATCACCTTTCATCGGGTGCATCGCCTTGGAGCCAGGAGAACAGACAGCAGAAGACCTCGTCCCATCGTGGCTAAATTTGAGCACTTTAAGCAGAAAGATCTTGTTAAAAGCCGCGGGAGAGAACTTAAAGGTAAAGACTACAGCATTAACGATCAGTTTCCTAAAGAAATTCTGGATCGCCGCCGAATTCTCTTCCCGCTGCGCAAGAAGTTTATCCAAGATGGGAAGCGGGCTGTGATCTCCGTGGATAAACTGTTTGTTGACGGTAAGATCTACAAAGAACAAGGAGTAACAGACTGGCTTTATTAGACGAACTTCAGGTACAACTTTATTGTTATTAAAATCACTCACTTGAACATGTCAGGATTAATAGCTGCTAGATCCGTTTAGAAATGTTAACCTATTCCCTCACCACCTCACACCCACAACACTTTTTCTTTTCTTTCTTCTTTTTTTCTCTTTTAAACCTTTATCATTCCTTTCTTTCCCTTTTTTTAAATCTGCTTCTGGATTTTTACATCTGCATGGCACAATTTTTTTCCCTTTGCACACTGCAGCACACAACTTGCGCGCGCACGCACACACACACACACACACACACACACGCACACATATACACACACACACATACACACACACACATACACACACACACACACACACACACACACACACACACACACACACACACACACACACACACACACACACACAGACTCCATACGCAGTCACACACACACACACACACAGACTCCATACGCAGTCACACACACACACACACACACACACACACACACACACACACACACACCTACACACACCTACACACACACACACACACACACACACACACACACACACACACACACACACACACACACACACACACACACACACACAGACTCCATACGCAGACGCACACACATAGATTCCATACGCAGTCACACAGATAAGTAGCCTAAGGCGTTTCATTGCACAATCACAACACTGTTGGGCTTGTCTTGTTGTTGTTGTTGTTATTATTATTATTATTATTATTATTACTACTATATATATTTTACGTTATCATCATCAGCATTAATATTTTTATATTAAAGTTGTTTTTTTTAATTATTGTTTTTTTTACTACTATTATTATTATATTTAATGTTGCAAATGATAATAATGATTATAACAACACCCTTATTATTATTATTTACTATAAGATTAATATATGCGTTTAATTACTTATCTTATCTCATACACATGAAGGCGTCATATTATAGCTACTCACACACACATCTATGGGTGCACTAAGGTTTGTCTCATGGAACGTACATGGGGCTGGCTCTAGAGAGAAGAGATTAAAAATTTTTGATCAGCTAAAGAGAGTGCAAGCAGACGTAATATTGTTACAAGAGACTCATAGATCTGCCACATCTGCAGATGAACTTAAAGCACCTGAGTTTCCCAGCATGTTCTCTGCCTGCTATAACTCTAGGCAAAGAGGTGTAGCTATTTTAATACACAAAAACATAAATTTCACAGTATTGGACACAGTTTCTGATCCAGAGGGTAGATTTATAATGTTAAAAATATCTATACAGAACCAAAGCTTATGTATCGTCAGCATATACTGTCCAAATATTGATGACCCTCCATTCTTTCATAATTTTTTCTCTGTACTCTCCGAACACTTGGACTGTCCACTTATACTTGGAGGTGATTTTAATTTTTGGATGAATTCCTTAAAAGACTGGCTCAGTACAGCTGGGACTCAGCGCAATTGGCAATCCACTAACATAGTTAACAGTACATGAGTGATTATGGGCTTTGTGATGCATGGCGATCTCTTCATCCTAACCGTAGAGAATATACTTTTTTTTTCGCACGTCCATCACTCTCATTCACGTTTGGATTATTTTCTAGTCAGCAGCTCATTGTTGGCTGACATTTCAGACACTGAGATACACCCCATAGTTGTCAGCGACCATGCTCCGGTTTCTTTAACTCTGGTAAATAAGAAGACAATCCCACCAAGCAAAAACTGGAGGTTTAATACATCACTGCTTAAAGACGAAGTTTTTATAGAATATTTTAAAAAGGAGTGGGCTTTATATTTAGAACATAATGACCTGCCTGGAACATCAGCATCTATTCTTTGGGAGGCAGGAAAGGCAGTGATGAGAGGTAAAATAATCTCTTTCTAATCACATAAGAAAAAAACGGAAAACAAACGTATTCAGGAGTTAGAAGAAATCATCAAGTCTTTGGAGGCGTCCACAGAAGAAGAGTCAATGAGCAAATTACATAAAGCTAAATTAGAACTTCATGGAATTATTGACAAAAAGACACAATTTTTAGCACAAAGACTACGAATAGAAAACTTTGAACATAGTAATAAATCAGGTAAATTCTTAGCTAGCCAATTAAAAATAAATAAAGAGAAAACTACCATATCTGATGTTAAAGACTCAACCGGGAATATAGTATATGATCCTGAAAGAATAAACAACACCTTCAGAGACTTTTACCAAACTTTGTACTCACCACAGATAAACCCATCAGATAATGAGGTCAATGAGTTCCTTGACAGGATAACACTTCCTAAATTATCAGACAGCCAAGTAACAGTCCTGGACTCGCCACTAACATCAGCGGAGCTCCAGGAAGCCCTTAAATCCATGACTAATAGGAAAGCTCCAGGTCCAGACGGGTTCCCAGTAGAATTCTACAAAGAATTCTGGATCATTCTGGCTCCAACATTTTTCAGAATGGTGAGGGAAATCGAAGAGAGCGGCAGATTACAACCAAACATGAATTCAGCCAATATTAGTCTCTTGTTAAAACCAGGCAAAGACCCGGCATTTCCTACCAGCTATCGCCCAATTTCTCTTATTAATGTTGATCTCAAAATAATTTGTAAAGCCCTGGCCAAAAGATTAGAGAAGGTAACCCACTTCATAATACACCCTGACCAAACTGGTTTCATTAAGGGTAGACAATCACTCACAAATTCACGCAGATTACTTAATTTGATAGATTTCTCTTACAGTAGAAACATAGAAACTAGTATATTATCTCTAGATGCAGAAAAAGCTTTTGATAGAGTTAACTGGAAGTTCTTATTTGCAACTTTACATAAATTTGGTTTTGGGAACTTCTTCATAAACTGGCTACAAACATTATACAGTTCAACAACAGCACGTGTCAGGACGAACGACCAAATATCAGCTAGCTTCTGTCTTCAAAGGGGGACCAGGCAGGGATGCCCACTCTCCCCCTCACTATTTGCTATCTTTATTGAACCACTAGCAGCAGCAATTAGGCAAACAACAGATATTAAAGGGATAAAGTGTAAGAAAATAGAACATAAGATCAGTCTTTATGCAGATGATGTTTTACTCTTTCTCCAGAATTCTCAATCCTCTCTCTCCCAAGCAATAGAACTGATAAACTCTTTTTCCAGAGTTTCAGATTACTCTATAAACTGGTTAAAATCCACAGTTCTACCAATTAATTTCTCATTTGTCAATTTGCTTAATACACAATTGGAGTCAGGGAATATCACATACCTGGGAATTAATGTCTCTCCCAAGTTAGCAGATCTAACCAAACTAAATTACATCCCACTTTTAAGGAAAGTGGAAGATGATCTTGCTAGATGGAAATGCTTACCAATATCACTCATGGGGAGAGTTGCCACAATTAAAATGATGGTCTTACCCAGAATAAATTACCTATTCTCGATGACTCCCAAACAAACCTCCAGCTGACTGGTTTAAATCTCTGGACTCCTCAATTACTAAATTCCTTTGGCAGGATAAACCCCCACGAATTAGCTTAAAAACGCTTCAGAAGACCAAAGACAGAGGAGGACTGGATTTACCCAACTTTTATTATTATTTCTTAGCCAACAGGCTGCAATATATACCAAGATGGTTGCAAGATAACCCATTAGACGAGTCCTGGTTAGATATAGAACAGACACTTTGCAATACGATAGAGCTTTCAGACTTACCATTTTTTAGCTCAAGCATAAGAAAACATGAAAGCTTCAAAAGTATTAGTATCAGCACTTCTCTGACAGCATGGTGGGAGTATCTTAAAATGACAGAGTCTTCACTAGTACCATGCAATCGCACACCTATCTGGAATAATCCTGACATTTTTCAAAACAAAAAAATTATGAACCTTCCGGACTGGAAAAATAAAGGAATCCTATACCTGGAACACATATATGAAGGATTGGACTTCATTCCATTTAATCAAATAGTCTCCCAATTTGGAATGGATAAGAATAGCTTTTTAGAATATCACCAAATTAAATCTGTAGTCAAACAAAAATTTAAGCTCAATAAAATAGAATTACAAACACCACCAAGAGTATTAGACTTTTATAATCTCAAACCCCCCAAACTACTGTCTAAAGTATATAAGACACTGTCCAAAATAGACGATAAAATTGCAATCCCTATTGAAAAATGGGATGTGGATCTATCAGTCAGCTTTGACCAGGACTTCTGGTCCCAAACTTGTTTAAAAAATTTTAAAATGATCAGACACCCCAATTTAAAATTAATTCAGTACAAAATTCTACACAGAGTACACTATACAGGTCATCGGATGTTCAGGATGGGGTTTGAGTCGTCTGACACCTGTACACACTGCACAAACAACATTCCTGACAATTACATTCATGCACTGTGGTCCTGCCCACCTGTCCAGGAATTTTGGGGTGGAGTATGTGAGGATCTGTCAAAATGTCTGAAATGTCATATCCCAACTTCCCCCTCTCTTTGTTTACTGGGAAACCTGGACGATGTCCCGATTGCAACATCTTTGGTTCACGTGGTTCTGACTGCCATATGCATCGCTAAGAAAACTATCCTCTTGAATTGGAAAAATAAAGAAACTCTCTGCATTAACCAGTATAGAAATCTGTTGTTAGATCATATTGCACTTGATATAGCCTCTGCTTCCACTTCAGATGAATCTCTCTGGGCTCCTTTGATCAGTTCCATCACATAGAGAGGGTGGGGGGCCGTTGATGTTGTCCTGCGGGATGGTGGGGGTGGGGGGGTGGGGGGTCTGAGTTTGGAGTATCCGGATGTTCCCTGGAGGTGGGTTCACTGGGGGTGTCTGGGACTGGGGGGCCGTTGCCCCCCTCTGGAGGTGCTTGGGTTGCCTCAGGGGGTGGACTACTGGCGGTTGTGAGTGGGGCCCCTTGGGGATCTTGGCGGCGGCCATGGGTCACTGCCTGGCGGCTGCAATGCCCCTGGGCAGGTCTGGGTGGGGGCCTGGGGGCTCTGGGTTTGGGGGTGGCCGGCCCCGTGTGGGGATCTGGGCGGGGCCTTGGGGGTCGGGTCCTGACATGTATGCTGCCGGGAAGAAGGCAGGGACACCCAGCAGTGCCTGGCTCGGGTTCGGGGGCCTCAGGTAGACCTTGGCTCCTCTGCCGTTCCATCACAGGGGAGGGGGAGGTCCAGGAGGGGGAGGACCCAACCTTACCTGGATGTCCCATGTCTTATATATTCTGGAAGTTGTGCAAATGCAGGGGTGGGCATAGATATTCTGCTGGGGTGGGGCTGGGTTGGTGCCCTCAGACTCCGTGAGGCTCTGCAATGCTGCTGCTTGGGCCCTGGCAGGATGGGCTGGGGTCTCCATGCCCTGGGTGGCAGTTTGACAACAGAGGTGCCTATTGGGGCCAGTAGGGGAGCTGGCTCCCTGGAGGGTTAAGCCCAACCAGCCATTCTTCCCCATCCCCGCATATTTCTCTCCTCCTGCTCCCTCACATCATCACACAAACATACACATAGGACCTTGGGGGGTAGGCAAGTCAGGGAGTGCGGGTATGGACCCCTTTTCCGCATTCCTGTGGAAACCTGCCCCCCAATTTTATTTGCACCTTATACACTTCCACTGACAACATTCCACACAAACACACACTTAGGGCCTTGGGAGTGAGCACATTCAACGGCATTTGGCAGGGGGATATTTCAGCCTCCTCCCGAGTGCCGGTGCCCACTTCCAATTTTAAACCGCACTTAGACACTGATGGCTGAGGGTGCAAGTGGGGTGGTGCAGTGGCATCAGCTGGCATATGCTGGATGATGCCCGCACTGCCCACTCACCACAGCCATGGAATACACCTCATGATCACACAACACTATATTGGAGCAGGCGGAGGGAGACTAGGGGTCTTAGCCACCTCTGTTGTTGCTAAGCTTCCTGGGGCTGGAGGCTAGGAGGGAGATCTGGCCGTCTGGTTGGGGTCTGGGGTGGTGGGTTGCTGTGCTCAGCGTTGGGCGGGGGAGCCTGCTCATCAGCACCCCAGCAGAAAGGGTCAAACTCTGGTTACCGGTGATGGTTGTACCCAATGTGCAGCAGTTCCGGGACCAGAGTGAATAGGGTGTGTATGGGAAGCATGAGTGGGTGTCCGGCGTGCATTTTTGTAAGTCTTGGGTTGTATATGCTTGTGATAGAATGAGGGAGCGAGCGTGTGACTGTGTTTGTGTATGACTGTATATGTCAGGTGGGGCCTTTGGGTCCTCCCCTCTCCTGGAACTTCTCTTGATGATATAGATCTCTGTCCCCCCTCCCCCTGCCACACCTGGTGTGGGGGCTTGTGCCTTGGTCTGCCTGAGTGTTCGTGGCAACCGGGTCTGGGGGTTTAAGATTTTGGCATCTGCCTGTTAGATCCCGGTGGCTGCCTGTTGGGGTCTGGGTCCCTGGGCTCTGCTGGGTCCCCGGCGGGGGTGGTCGCCCCTGGGTCCCGGGTCGCTGGGTCCCGGGCTCGGCCGGCTAGGGGGTGGGAGGCTGCGGGCGGGCCTGTGGGCTTGCCGCTGATATCTCCAGGGACTCTGCCGGCTGCTGGTTGTGGCCCCCCGGGGCGATCCTCTGTGCCTCTCGGGGGGGGGGGGGGGGGGGGGGGGGCCTTCCTGGTTGCAGTCTCCTTGGGGTTCCTGCGTTCTGGGGCAGCGCCTGGATCTCTGGGACTTGGAGCTCCCCCCGTCTCCTGCGCATCTTTGGGGGGCGGATCTGTGGTCCCTCACACTCTCTGTTGGGCGCTCCTATAGAAAAACCTTAAATGAACAAGCGTGTGTACACACACAGGTGCTCACATGGTGCTCTCAAAAGTATGGGCTTGGGCACGTTAAACACAGGTCTTAAGACTATGGTGGGCACTTAATGCGTTGTGATTTATTATCGTGATTCTTCAGTTAAGCAATATTGATTATATATATATATTTTCTTTTCATCAAGTTGACGCAGTGATAGGTAGATCTTGTTGTATTGTTGTTGTGTCCCTTTTTTTGTGTCCCTTTGTTTTTTTTTGTCTTTTTTTTCTGCAGGTCTAAAAGCAGACTCTTGTTCATTTTTGTTTATTTTTGTGGACCCCCACCCACCCCCCCTCTCTCTCTCTCTCCCCACCTTTTCTTTTCCTTCCTCTTTCACCTCTGTCTCCGTGTCTGGTCGGAATTACAAAGCATTCAACAACAATAACAATAAAGTTTTAAGTATCAGGCGTGACATTAAAAGCAAACGCTTTGATGCTCCACCTGAGAATAAATCTGTAAGGCTTGTCACCAGCATTCAGACATCAATTCTGCTTGCTTCACAGCCAGACAGGACACGTTAAAAAAAAAAAAAAAAAAAAAAGGAAAACTGCGGGGCTGTTGCACAAGCCAAAAGGCATCACTAGGTATTCCCAGTGGCCTGTCGGGGTGATAAAGGCGGTCTTCCACTCGTCGCCTTGCTTTATTCTGACTAGATTGTAAGCACTGCGCAGGTCCAACTTGGTGAAGATGGTGGACTGGGACACTACGTCCAGGGCGGTAGTCATTAAAGGCAAGGGGTGACGATCGTGGACCGTGATCTTATATAAACCCCGATAGTCGATGCAGGGTTGAAGACCCCCTTCCTTCTTCTTCACGAAGAAGAAACCCGCGGATCCTGGCAAGGTGGAAGGGCGGATGAACCCATGTTGAAGGTCGTCAGCGATATATGCATCCATGGCCTGAGTCTCTGCTGGAGACAGGGAGTACAAGCGGCTCCGAGGGGGAACAGAACCGGGCAGGAGTTTTAGTTCCAGGTCATAAGAGCGGTGAGGAGGCAAGACCGTGGTAGGGTTCTTTGAAAAAACCTGAGCCAGGTAATGACAACAGGAGGGGAACTGTGACTTGTCGACATCCTCAGGAACTGGGTGGCCAGGCTCTGAATCGGGTTGAGGAGGTCGATGAGAATGGCTGGCAGCACCCCAGGTCAGCACTCGGCCAGACGACCAGGAGATCTGGGGATTAAGGCGCATGAACCAGGAGTGACCCAGAATCAGGGGGGGACAAAGGAGCTGTCACAATAAGGAACCGGAGAGTCTCGGAGTGGAAAAGAATGTCCATGCGGAGACCAACCGTCTCTTGGCGGATTGGATAGGGTCTGATCGGGGTTCCATCCACAGAAGTGACGGGAATGGTCTGGTGGAGGGAGGACAGGGGAACCCGAAGTCGAGAGGCAAGATCTTGGTCCTTGAAACAGTCGGCTGCTCCGGAGTCCAGGAGCGCCTTCAGCTCGACGGGTCCCTGGGGAAGATGAAGGGTGACTGTGAGCAAGGTGCGGGTCGAGGGGGCGCCGGCTACTCCAAGTAGGACCCCTAAGTAGGACCCCTCTGCTACTGCCTACTTGGAGTCTGCGTTTCCCGGCCGGAGGGGACAGGTGATACGTTGATGGCCAGGAGAACCACAGTAGGCGCACAACCCCTCCCTATAGCGTCTCTGTCTCTCCTCTGGGTTCAGGTGTCCCAGCTGCATGGGTTCGTCAGGGGACTAACTGGCTGGGCGAGGACGGGCTGGCGCTGAGGCCGTTGCCACTGGCAGTTCAGCGGGTTGACGGGTAAAAAAGACGTAGGTCCATTTGAAGAGCGAGGTCGGCCGCCTCGTCCAGGGTCTCAGGGGTCTCCCTCCCTATCATCCCGTCTCGGATACGCGGGGAGAGCCCCTCCAGGTAGACTGCTTTCAGGGCATCATCCCCCCCTCTCAGTTTGGCAGCCATGGTTCAGAACCGGGAGGTGTACTGGGCCACAGTCTGACTCCCCTGTCGGAGCTGAAGAAGTTGGGCCTCCGTTGATATCTCACTGCTGGGGGGAACAAAAGCCCTCCTCAGTTCGGCCACAAAAACATCATAATCATTGCAGGCCTCCGACTTCTTGTTATACAGGGCTGCGGCCCACTCCTGAGCTCGGCCGGTGAGGAGGGAGGTGAGCAGTGCCACGCGGGAGCGGGCTGTGCCATAGCGGTGGGGCTGACACTCGAAGGTCATGGCGAGTGTGGCTAACATGCCCTCAGGGGAGCCGTGCGTTCCATCCCAATTCTCCGGGAGGCTGAGGATCGGTACCTCCCGTTCTCTGGAGGTCTGCTGCTGCTGCTGCGCAGTGGAAAGCTGGAGAACTACTGTGGCTATGGACTCCACTTTGTCAGCTAGGCGTCCCAGAGTAGCTCCCATCTGGACCACCTGTGATCGCAGGGACTCGAACTCCGCTGGGTCAATATTGGACTCAGTCATCCTGTAAGGCTTGACTCGAGCTGAGCTGAACCGGAGCGAGAGTTTGGATTGTAGAGCGTGTTTAGACCCAAGCGCGGTGTGACTGACGCCAGGCAGATTGACACACGTTTGCTCTAGGAGTCAAACCGTACAAAGCTGGTGAGCACAGCGGCTCCAAAAGGAAACAAGCTGACTTACTTTGAGTCGGCAGGGTGAGTGGCTCGGGCTGATCTGGTCAGAACTGGCTGAATGATCGGTTAGAACAATGACTGAGTGGTTTGGTGTTGAGCTGTACTTCCTTATGTAGACAGGGCGGGTGACGTGCTCCAGAAGGCTGGCGCTGGGAATGCTGGGTAGTAGAGTTTGGTTGGGCTGAGTAAGTGTGGGATCCACCGGGGGAGGATGTTGAGGGTTGTGAAGGAGGCAGCATGACAGTTTGATATATTCAATATGTGGTTTCCAACTGAGTTTACTATCAATATCACACCTAGGAATTTAGTTTCATGTACTTGTTCAATTGGGACTCCATTCCAGCTTAGCACCATCATTGTCCCAGTTCCCTGAAAATATCATAAATTTGGTTTTATTTTCATTTAGTGATAGCTTGTTGTAATCAAACCATTTTTTAATTGAACCCAATTCGTTTTCAACCTCTTGTAATAATTTACTCATATCTTTTCCCATACAAATGAAATTAGTATCATCTGCAAACATAATAAATTTTAACCGAGACGATACAGAAAATATGTCGTTCAGGTATAGGTTGAATAATTTCGGTCCTAGCACCGAGCCTTGCGGTACACCACATATTACTCTTTCAAGCTGTGAATCTATATCATTAACATTTACATATTGAAATCTACTGATTAAATAACTTTCAAGCCATTGATTGGTTTTACCACGAAGACCATAGTATCCACATTTCTTGAGCAGGTATATGTGATCAATTGTATCAAATGCCTTACTCAAGTCAATTAAGACAGCCACTACATTAAGTTTTTGATCCACTGCTGTTACAATCTGCTCTACCAATTCCATAACTGCTATTGAGGATGAACGATTCTTCCTAAACCCATACTGATGGTCATTTAAAACATCAAACTTGTTGATGAACGCTTCAAATCTAATTACAAAATGTTTCTCAAGTATCTTTGAAAACTGTGGCAGTAAAGAGATAGGTCTATAGTTACAAGCTAATAATTTATCACCACGTTTATAAATAGGAATAACTCTGGCTATTTTCATTTGTTCAGGGACTGTGCCACTTGAAAAGGATTTATTACAAATATAAGTAAAAGGTTCAATAATGCAATGGATAACCTCCTTGATGAGAGACATATCTATCCCATGAAAATCTAAGGACTTTTTACTTTTGAAACTAGGTACCGCTTGGATCACATCACTTTGGCTTACACTGCTCAAAAACATTGTATTATTATTTTTATTTATTTCATGGTTAATGTCAACTTCTGGCAGCTTTTTAGCTAGATTAGGGCCAACATTCACAAAATATTTATTAAACTCATTTGCAATGTTCTTTCCATTTTTATTGTGAATATCTATACCTGCTTCTTTTGTATTTCTTATTAAATTATTTAACACATTCCATGTACCTTTAATATTATTTTTGTGTTTTAGGAAAAGCTGATCATAATACGCCTTTTTTTGCTTCCTTATTATTGTATTTAATTTGTTTTTATATTCCTTATACCTTTTTTCTTTTTCCTTTGTTGGATTTTTTTATAAAATCCAGATACAGTGATTTATTTTTATGGCAAGCCCTTTCCAATCCCCTAACAATCCAGGGTGGGGACCTTTTTTTTTAAGTTTTGCTTATGATATTTTAGAGGACAATGTTTATCATAAGCTCCCAAAAATATTTCAAGAAATGCATTATAAGAATTATTAACATCATCAACATAAACATCAGTCCAATCAGAGCAAAACTGTTCATATTTCAGAGCTTCAATTGCAACACGAGTTTTTTTCCTAGTTGTGGTATAATTTACATTTTCCAGAGATGTTTCATCACTTCTCATCATTTCCACCACAATAAACACCGGTAAATGATCAGTGATATCAGTTAAAAAAAAGGCCATTCTTTGTCTTGATGTCAGATTGATTTAAGAATATATTGTCAATCAGTGTAATACTATCGGCTGTTATCCTGCTTGGTCTCAATATCAACGGAAAGAAACCTAAACTAAACATTAAATTGATAAATTCTGCTATTTTAATATTATCATCTGATTTAAACAAATCAATATTAAAATCTCCACAAATTAAAGTCATTTTGTTCCTACATTGCCCAAATAATGTTTCAATACGTTCATTAAACTGATCTATAGAAGAACCAGGACTATGATACATGCAACTTATAATGATGTTTCTGGATTTTTTACACTTAATTTCAATTGTCAGACACTCCATCAAATTCTCAACAATGAAGGTCATATTCTTTAGTATCGTACAATCAAAACCAGTCCTAACAAAAAGTGCTACCCCACCCCCTCTTTTGTTTTGTCTGCTCTGGGTAAACATTTCATAGCCATCCAGTTTTTTCAATAACTCTTTTCCATCTTTGATCCAGGTTTCTGAAATTGCAACTACTGTAAATTTCTCCTTGAACTCATTTAGGTAATCTGAGATCTTAGATAAATTGTTGTAGAGACTTCCGCTGTTAAAGTGTATTAATGAAAATCCACACATACTCACTTTGAAGTCCTCTACAATATAATATTCACAGTCCAGGTGGGTGTTGCAGCAACCATTAATTTCTGAGTCAACTCCATTATCGATCAGATTTGATTTATGATCTACATCACTGACAGACCTAAAAAATCTATTATTTCCTGATTTCTTGTAGTCTGCTTTGTCCTTAATCTAAATACCATCATCTTCTCATCATTTAAGTTTTTCCAGTTCAGAGAGGCTCCTGATGCTCACCACCTTAGCCTGTTCTGGTGGTCCATTAAGCTTGATCATTACTTTACAGTTCCTTATCCAGGTATCCTGTATTTTCCTCTCCTTCTTCAGAGTTCTTGTTTGCCAGGCAATCTCTGCATTCGTCTTTGTCAGGTGCTCATTTACATACACTCCTGTGCCCTTAAGCTTCTTTACGACCTTTAACAAGTCAACTGTATGTTTCCTGCTCACAAACTGAATTATTGTTTTTTGCTTTTTTCCCCCTGCTTTTTAGGAATTGTGTAGCATGCAGCTATAGTGGTGCTGTCAATAGAAATGCCCTTACTTCCAAAGAACTGAATAACTTGTTTCTCCAGTGACAACAGTTCTTCTGCTGGCACATCCTCTCCAGCATTTCCTCCAGAAGCTGCCCGTGCATATGTACGATGTGTAGTCTCCAGACCTGAAATCACCACCTCCTCCATTCTTGCATGTTGCTCCAGCTGCTCCACTCTGTTTTCAAGCTCTTCAATCTTCTTATCTTTCTCTTTAATCATTTCCCTCAGATTTTGTACTTCAACTATAAGTTTAATCAAATCACTTTGTTGTGTCACCACTTTAGTTAGTTCACCTGACATAAAGTTTAGTTACTTCTTGACTTCATCCAAATCTTTTTCCATTTTCTTAGCCATTGACAGATTAGCAGAAATAGATTTCCTCACCATCCAGTAGGCCTCAGAAGGCAAAAGGTGCTCCACAGTACAAGTGTAAAACAAATAGTCCCAAAGTCTTAAACATCACTTCAAGATGTATCCAATAAAATTCAACAAGTGGTTCGATATCCAAAATATTTGGTTATATTTGTTTGGATTGTCAGAAGCTGGTCGGCTGGTCATCACAACCACCTCTACCAGCAGCCATCTTGGATCAATTCTCTTCAATTAGCGATGAAAAATAAGCAGTTCTAGCTTCTTGAAGCTTATTGTTGTTGTTGTTAATAATAATAATAATAATAATAATAATAATAATAATAATAATAATATCCATCCATCCATCCATTTTCATCCGCTTATCCAGAGTCGGGTCGCGGGGACAGTAGCCTAAGTCGAGACGCCCAGACTTCCCTCTCCCCAGCCACTTGGGCCAGCTCCTTCGGGGGAATCCCAAGTTGTTCCCTGGCCATAGTCCCTCCACCGTGTCCTGGGTCTACCTTAAGGCCTCCTCCCGGTTGGACGTGCCCTGAAAACCTCACCAGGGAGGCGTCCAGGAGGCATCCTGACCAGATGCCCGAGCCACCTCAACTGGCTCCTCTCAATGTGGAGGAGCAGCAGGTCTACTCCGAGCTCCTTCCGGATGACCGAGCTTCTCACCTTATCTGTTAGGGAGAGCCCAGCCACTCTTCAGAGAAAACTTATTTCGGCCGCTTGTATCCGCGATCTTGTTCTTTCGGTCATTACCCAAAGCTCGTGACCATAGGGGAGGGTGGGAACATAGATCTACCGGTAAATCGAGAGCTTTCCCTTCTGACTTAGCTCTCTCTCTTTACCATGACAGACCGGTAGAACACCCGCATCACTGCAGATGCAGAACCAATCCGCCTATTGATCTCACACTCCATCTTTCCCTCACTCAAGAACAAGACCCCAAGATACTTAAACTCCTCCACTTGGGGCAGGACCTCATCCCTGACCTAGAGAAGGCATTCTACCCTTTTCTGAATCAAGACCATGGTCTCAGATTTAGAGGAGCTGATTCTCATCCCAGCTGCTTCACACTCGGCTGCGAACCGCTCCATCGAAAGCTGAAGATCATGTTCTGATGAAGCCAACAGGACCACATCATCTGCAAAAGCAGAGACCTGATCCTCAGGCTACCAAAACACATGACCTCCACACCTTGGCTGAGCCTAGAAATCCTGTCCATAAAGGTTATGAACAGAATTGGTGACAAAGGGCAGCCTTGGCGGAGTCCAACTCTCACTGGGAACGAGCCCGACTTACTGCCGGCAATGAGGACCAAGCACTGACACCGGTCATACCTACGACCCCATATCAGAGGGTCTGGTATCCCATACTCCCGAAGTACCCCCCACAGGGCCCCCTGAGGGACGCGATCAAACACCTTCTCCAAATCCACAAAACACATGTAGACTGGTTGGGCAAATTCCCACGCACCCTCCAGGATCCCCCTAAGGGTACAGAGCTGGTCCAGTGTTCCACGGCCAGGACAAAAACCACATTGCTCCTCCTGAATCTGAGGTTCATCAATCTGACAGACCCTCCTCTCCAGAACCTCTGAATTGATCTTACCAGGAAGGCTCAGGAGTGTGATCCCCTTGTAGTTGGAACACACCCTGCGGTCACCCTTTTTAAATAAGGGAACCACCGTACCGGTCTGCCAGTCCAGTGGGACTGCCCCCGATGTCCACGCAATATTGCAGAGCCGCGTCAGCCAACACAGTCCCACAACATCCAGAGCCTTAAGGAACTCCGCGTTGATCTCATCCACCCCTGGAGCCTTGCCACAGAGGAGCTTTTTAACCACCTCAGTGACCTCAGCACCAGAGATTTGAGAGGCCAACTCAAAGTCCCCAGACTCTGCTTCCTCACTGGAAGATGTGTCGGTGGGATTGAGGAGGCCTTCGAAGTATTCTGCTCTTCGATCCACAATGTCCTGAGTAGAGGTCAGCAGCACACCGTCCCCACTATAGGGTTGGTAGCGCACTGCCCCCCCCCCCCCCCCCCCCACACACACACACACACCCACCCACCCACCACTCACCCCCCTGAGTTGCTGTTGCTGGATGGTGGACCAGAATCTCCTCGAAGCCGTATGGAAGTTTATCTCCATGGTCTCACCGAACTCCTCCCATGCCCGGGTATTTGCCTCGGCGACCACCCGAGCCGCATTCCGCTTGGACCGCCGGTACCCGTCAGCTGCCTCTAGAGTCCCACAGGCCCAAAAGACCTGATAGGACTCTTTCTTCAGCTTGACAGCATGCCTAACCGCCGGTGCCCACCAGCTGGTTCGAGGGTTGCCACCACGACAGGTACTGACGTTCCTGCGACCACAGCTCCGGTTGGCCACCTCAACATTGGAGGGTCAATTCAGACTCAATGTTCCCTGCCTCCCCTGGAACATTTTGGAAATTCTGTCGGAGGTGGGAATTGAACCTCCTTCTGACAGGAGACTGCCAGATGTTTCCAGCAGACCCTCGCAATACGTTTGGTCCTGCCTGGTCTGACCGGCATCCTCCCCCACCATCTGAGGGGTAGAGGTCAGTTGACAGCTCCGTCCCTCTCTTCACCCGAGTGTCCAAGACCTGCGGTCATCGAGCTGCAGCCTAAGGTATCCTAGAGCCAAAAGCACATATGGACACCTTTATGTCTGAACATGGTGTTCATTATGGACAATCAATGACTGGCACAGAAGTCCAATAACAAAACACCACTCAAATTCAGATCGGGGGGGCATTCCTCCCAACCACACCTCTCCAGGTCTCACTATCGTTGCACACGTGAGCGTTAAAGTCCCCAAGCAGAACGAGGGAGTCACTGGAAGGGGTGCTCTCGAGCACCCCCTCCAAGGTCTCCAAAAGGGTGGGTAGTCTGAACTGTAGTTTGGTGCATAAGCACAGACCACAGTCAGAACCCATCCCCCCCACACGTAGGCAGAGGGAGGCTACCCTCTCATTCACCAGGTAAACCCCAACATACAGGCACCAAGATGGGGGGCATATAGTATGCCCACCCCTGCTCAGCGCCTCTCAGTGGGAGCAACTCCAGAGTGGTAGAATGTCCAACCCCTCTCAAGGAAACTGGTTCCAGAGCCAGAACAATGCGTTGAGGTGAGTCCGACTATATCTAGTCGGAACCTCTCAACCTCACACACCAACTCAGGCTCCTTCCCCACCAGAGAGGTGACATTACATGTGCCAAGAGCCAGCTTCTGTAGCAGAGGATCAGATCGCCAAAATCCCTGCCCTCGACTACCACCCGTCACACACTGCACCTGACCCCTTTGGCCCCTCCCACAAGTGGTGAGGCCATGGGAAGGGGGATCCACGTTTCCTCTTCGGGCTGTGCCCGGCCGGGCTCCATGGATGAAAGCCCAGCCAGCAGGCACTCACCAACGTGCCCCACCTCCAGGCCTGGCTCCAGAGGGGGTCCTCGGTGACCCACATCCAGGCGAGGGAACACGGTTTCCATTTATATAACTCATCATAAGAGGTCTTCGGGCTGCTCTTTGTCTGATCCCTCACCTAGGACCTGTTTGCCATGGATGACCCTACAAGAAGCATAAAGCCTCAGACAACTTAACTTCTAGGATCATTGAGACACTAAAACCCCTCCAGGTGGCAGCCCAGGGAGAGGTATAATAATAACAACAACAACAACAATAATAATAATAATAATAATAATAATAATAATAATAATAATAATAATAATAATAATAATAATAGTAATTAAAAGTAACAGTAACAGTATCTGTATCGGCACCGATACCGATACCAGTATCGTATCGGTGCATCCCTATTAATAATGCTACTATTATTATTAGTAGTATGAAAACAGCCTGACTTTGACTCAGCTGAGGACTTGGGAGACAACAACAGAAGGTCCAAGCATTAAACCTTCAGTCCTGCAGGGCCGCACCCAGCAGCTGTCATGAGGAATAAACAGATATCCTGTACACCAGGCAGGGTGTAACAATGCTCCGGACCGGGTTGAGCCAGTGCACAGGTGGGATTCCACCTTGTCTAACTGTAGACTCAGCTGATTTACATCCCATCCATGTCAACGTTTCTGTCAGCAGAAAAACCTTCTTGTTGCTTTTCTTATCCTCATCAAACCTCACAGTTCTTTACAAGTCACAGTTTCTAATTTCATCACATCATTCATCCATTATGCATGTGTGTATAGTACTTTTCTGCTTGCAATGCCAAAGGAATGCTTTGGAATTCCAGTGGCTCACTGTGGTGGGCGAGGTTAGTTAGTCTATTTGTTTTAATGATGATTGCATTTTGCAGTGTTCCCTCCCTGATAAACTGGAATAATGACACTACACGGAGAAGATCAGAATGGTTGTGAGAGCCAGGAAAGCAGCGATATGAGACCCTGATAGGATTTACGGTGGCGCTGAGGCATAGCTCCTACTAGGGATCTACACCCCCCAAGGTGCTCTACAACACAACCATCATTCACACACACATTCTCACTCTGGTGGAGATGAGCTCTGATGTAGCCATAGCTGCCCTGACAGAGGGCAGGCCTGCCACACGCAGCATTCTCTGGTGGGACCCGGGAACCTTCTGATTACTGGACAACCCACTCCACCTCCTGAGCTCTCAATGCCCCTAACATCCGTCCGTCGTAGCATAAACGTACATGTTTATGAGGACCAGGACCATATCAGGCTCAACGTGGCTCTGCACACCTAAACATTCAGCTTGACTCAGATGTGGTAGAAGGCTGAAGGCAGCAGAGCAGGTCATCGTTAAACCAGTGGAGCCCATAAGGGTGGCCATGGCACCTGCATTAGCTTAGCGTCTCACTTGTGGGGGGTGTGGGTAATGAGGACGTTCAACAGCCACACTTTTCAGTCAGTTTCCTGTGATGCACTCGCTGTTTAGCCCCTCTCTCCCTCCCTCTCTTATTGGTTGAAACCTGAACCTTTGCACACCTGTGTAACATCAGTGTTCTGCTCGGTTCGGTAGCCAGACTCGGTTCCGTCATGGCAGCGGCAAAAGAATGTTTAGCGCTCCTTACCAAAGGATTCCCAGAGTGGTGTGCTCATAGAGCAGGAGTCCTGCAGCCTCTGTGAGTTCAAACATCCTGTTTGTCCAATCGACACTTCATACTGGAGCTAACTCGCGAGCATTTTGTGAGCTGGCATTGTGATTTTGCACTACTTAGGTGTAGCAATCCTTATACTACAAAGTAACTTTTAAGTAAAAAATGATCAAAGTGATGATACTTGTACTTAAGTTTAGTACTCTTTCCACCTCTGAGTTATGGTTGCTGGCTGATCATTCAGCCATCAGCTGACTATGGAAGGGTGTTTGTTTATTCTAAATACAGATAGTGAGTGATGTCATAAAATCATCACTTTTGGTAGAAAAAATACAGCCTGATAACTATTTTATAAAATATTAACCTCATAACTTGGTTATTCTTTCTGCGGTAGTCAGATCAGATCATTAACCCTAAACTGGAAATAATATTAATAAACATAATTATTTACTGTCTGATGATTATATAATAAATAAATAATAATTGTGTTTTATTTTATTAACATCATAACAGTAATACAGAAATAAAGCAGGCTCTCACCATCTGTCGATGCTCCACCAGGGGGCAGCAGACACATACAGGACTAGACATGGCAGGTTTCAGATGAAGGTAGTAATCTACACAATTGTACATTTGTTAGCTTTATGTGTGAACCCAGCTGCAGCAGACAGATTGTGATTGGATGACAGTGGTTTTAGTTCTAGCTTGGCCTGATTTGGATTGGCTTTGGGTCTCTGAGGACACATCCTGCTCTATGCTCCGGCGCTGTTCCCTCAGCCGTCCTCTTGAACCAGCTTTCAAAAATCACACAAATAACTACATAAATAGTTAAAGTACCCCCTCCCCCATAACACACACACACACACACACACACACACACACACACACAGGATTGGCTGGATGAATGAAGAACTGTCGGATCTATGACCTTTTCTCTGCTTCCTTCACCCTAACGGAGCAGCACTGAAGCAGATGCTGGAAAACATCTTTTGATTGACAGTTTTAACTTATGTGGCAGAAGGAAGTTTTATGTAAAAATGGATTTGTGTTGTTTTAGTCCTGTTTACAATCATCTACAAGGAAAATGTCTCTCCCTGGGCTGTCACCTTACTGTGGTGGAGGGGTTTTAGTGTCCCAATGATCTAGGAGCTAAGTTGTCTGAGGCTTTCTGCCTCTGGTAGGGTCACCCATGGCAAACAGGTCCTAGGTGAGGGATCAGACAAAAAGCAGCCCAAAGACATCTTATGACCAATTATATAAATGGAAACCGTGTTCCCTCGCCTAGACGCGGGTCACCAGGGCCCCCCTCTGGAGCGAGGCCTGGAGGAGGGGCACGCCGGTGAGTGCCTGGTGGCTGGGCTTTCACCCATGGTGGATATTCTGGTCCACCATCCAGCACCTCAGGAGGGTAAAGCTGTCTGCTACCAACACACTGTGATGGAAGTAACGATGTGCTGCTGACCTCGACTCGGGATGTTGTGGATCGGGGGCGGAATACTTCTAGTGAGGAAGCAGAGTCTGGGGACTTTGAGTTGGGCTCTCAAATCTCTGGTGCTGAGGTCACTGAGGTGGTCAAAAAGCTCCTCTGTGGCAAGGCTCCGGGGGTGGATGAGATCCGCCCGGAATTCCTTAAGGATCTGGATGTTGTAGGGCTGTGTTGGCTGACGCGGTTCTGCATTATTGTGTGTACATCGGGGGCACTTCCACTGGGGGGCCAGTGAGAGTTGGACAAGGTTGCTCTTTGTCACTGATTTTGTTCATAACCTTTATGGGCAGGATTTCCAAGAGCAGCCAAGGTGTTGAGAGGATCTGGGTTGGTGGCCTTAGGATCGAGTCTCTGCTTTTTGCAGATGATGTGGTCCTGTTGACTTCATCAGAATGTGATCTCCGGCTCTCACTGGAGCGGTTCGCAGCTGGGTGTGAAGCAGCTGGGATGAAAATCAGCTCCTCTAAATCCGAGACCATGGTCTTGAGTCAGAAAAGAGTAGAATGCCTTCTCCAGGTCAGGGATGAGGTCCTGCCCCAAGTGGAGGAGTTTAAGTATCTCGGGGTCTTGTTCACGATTGAGGAAAGCTGGAGTGTGAGATCGATAGGCAGATTGGTGCTGCGTCTGCAGTGATGTGGGCGTTGTACCGGTCTGTTGTGATGAAGAGAGAGCTGAGTCAGAAGGTGAAGCTCTCTATTTACCGGTATACCTACGTTCCTACCCTCACCTATGGTCATGAGCTTTGGGTAATGACCGAAAGAACGAGATTGCGGATACAACTGAGTTTTCTCCGCAGGATGTCTGGGCTCTCTCTTAGAGATAGGGTGAGAAGCTCGGTCATCCAGGAGGGGCTTGGAGTAAACCTGCTGCTCCTCCACATCAAGAGGAGCCAGTTGAGGTGGCTCAGGCATCTGATAAGGATGCCTTCTAGACACCTCCCTGGTGAGGATTTACGGGCACGTCCAACGGGGAGGAGACCTTAAGGAAGACCCAGGACACGGTGGAGGGACTATGTCTCTCAGCTGGTCAGGGAACGCCTTGGGATTTCCCCGGAGGAGCTTGTCTAAGCAGCTGGGAAGAAGGAAGTCTGGGCCTCTCTGCTTAGGCTGCTGCCCCCGCAACCCGACCCCAGATAAGCGGATGAAAATGGATGGAAAATCTTATATATGTCATGGTTCCCCATGTAGGGTTAGATTGGGGTTATTGAGTGACCATTAAAGGCTTAAATCATGAGTTAGGTCAGATCCTTTATCAGCAGTAGGAACAGTTTACTCCATCAAACACATCTTGGACTCCTGGTGATCAGAACCAACAGAACTGGGTTAGGCTGAAGAGCACTTCCTGCTGGGATCATGCATTTATGAATTAGGTGGAAGATCTTTTCAGTCGTTGTTTAAAGCTTGGGGGTTTTGGGGGGAAACAAGGAGTTCCTTTCAAACATCATGTCACCACACCAGTGTCACACTCCTGGCTGAGCATGCCCACGCTCTGACCCCAGCAGTATTGTGATGCTGAACCTCAGAAGGGCCTGAAGGACAAGCACCACTAAACGTGAGCCCCACAAGCTTCGAGGCACCCAGAGCTCTGCTCTGCTGTGGGGAGTGATAACACCACTACTAACCCTAACCCTGGACTCACTGGAGTCTGTGTTCAGCATAGCTTTTCCTGGTTACGTGTCTGCCAGGTAACATGGCTACCAGCCATCAGAATGCTGAAGTGAAGCTATAAAAGCCATGAATGTGAAACAACAGCTGCTTCCAGGTGGTGCTTCGCTCAGAGCCGAGTGGTGGTGGTGGGGTGAGACAGAACACTCGTCTGGCTGCCCGACTGCAGGCCTTGGACTTGGCAGGTCTGCTAGGGAAATGCTGACAGGCAGGCATGCCTGTCACAGCACATAAGTGCCTCCTCACACAACGGCGGCCCTGTAGGGCACGTCTTCTGCTCCGTGTTTAGCACTGTCTCACGCTCAAGCCGACGACTGAAGTGTGAAGCGGAGGGGGCCCTGTGTCATCACCTCTGAAAGGCTCAGTGAGGTGAGAGGAAGGCCAGCGGTGACATCACAGACGCTGGCACTTAAACTCTTCACTAATTACAGGAACAGCCTCTGTGACTAAATTGCACACAAGGCAGAGTTTTTCTGCAAGCTGAGAATTTATAATTACACTCGGTCAATGAAAAGCAACACGAGGACACAGATTTCAGCACTCATGTATTATGCATGCTTCACAAACTGCTGATCTTCCAACTGGTATAATTTATGGGCAGATGCAGATGTAGGGCCGTGTTTAATGGAGAGGCTGGGGCTTTGATGCTTCGGTAAAAATACTCTCACATATTCAGAGCATCAGTCAGAAGGAGGACATGTAGGACAACATAAACCCAGAGTTGTCTGCAGGTGATGCCAACAGGAACAAAAAGATTTGAGCTGATTGGTCAAGTTTCCCACACAGAAATGTGGACCCAACCCAGGTTTTCAGCAGTGGTGTGTCCAGGTCTCTTACAATAGGGTGGCCCATTTTTGGTGGGGTGGGGGTGGGGGGAAGTCATTAAATCATTCAGGTTTTGCATTCTAGTGGATTTGTGAGCTCCACATTGTACCTTGTTAAAGTCTGTGTTGTGGCTAGTGTAACTACAACAGAAAGGAGTAGGACACCTGCAGGAAGACCCAGGACACGCTGGAGGGACTATGTCTCTCACCTGGCCAGGGAACACCTTAGGATTCCCCCAGAGGAGCTGGCCCAAGTGGCTGGAGAGAAGGAAGTCTGGGACTCCATGACCCCATGACCCGACCCCGGATAAGTGGAGGAGAGTGGATGTTAGATTTTTTATTTGAGTTTCTTTCACTCTCACTCACTCATGCACACACTCACGTGTGTGTCTGTGTGTGTGTGTGTGTGTGTGTGTGTGTGTGTGTGTGTGTCTGTGTGAGTGTGTGTGTGTGTCTGTGTGTGTGTGTGTGTGTGTGTGTGTGTGTGTGTGTGTGTGTGTGTGTGTGTGTGTGTCTGTCTGTGTCTGTGTCTGTGTGAGTGTGTGTGTCCGTGTGTGTGTGTGTGTCTATGTGTCTGTGTGTGTGTGTGTGTGTGTGTGTGTGTGTGTGTGTGTGTGTGTGTGTGTGTGTGTGTGTGTGTGTGTGTGTGTGTCTGTGTGTGGGTTTCTGGTTGATCCTTGTTGGCATGAACGTGAAATCGGTCACCTGGCTGTGGAAACTGCTCTTTTGGCCTTCAGCCATCTTTTCGTATCTCAGACACGTTGTCTGACGAGCTGTCGGGCGAAGTGTTTTCCAGCCAGAAACATGACAGTTTGAACTGAAAGTGGCTTTTTAGAGTGAGAAGCAACAGTTGCTGGTGGATGGAGGATAAGGAGACGTGGATTGTGTAATGGCTTTTTCCTGGGAATGAGGAATGTACCGTTCCAGGAGAATACAGACCTTCATTCTGCTTTATGCTCCTGAAATCTAAAAGCTTTTTCTTCTTTGTTGTCTTTGCTCCTCCCTACAGATGTTCTGGGGATCGCTGATGGTTTTCCCTCCGGATCTAACTCAAGTGGACCAAACGTGTGTTTGTAACTCCTGCTGCTGCTGCACGCAGAAAGGCACCGCTCTTCTACCGCTAAGCCACGTGCTGTTTCTGCCGGCCAGTCTCCACCTTTAGCTCCGAACATGGCTTGTTTTGTAGCATCTGTGTTTCTGCTGGTTCTCCAGACATACGCGGCCCCATCTGAGCTCCTTCAGCCAGATTTTGCGGTGGACACTTTGGACACTGAGCCAGGACTGACAGCGAATGTCTCTGGAGACGTGACCTCATCTCCACCTCCAGGAAGCAACAAACAAACCCCACACAGTATCATTATTGGGGTGCGCAAAGGAGGCACAAGAGCGCTGCTGGAGATGTTAGACATTCACCCAGAAGTTGCTGTTGCTGCCACCGAGGTGCATTTCTTTGACTGGGACGAGAACTATGCGAAGGGCCTGGTGTGGTACCGGGAGCTCATGCCGTATTCCTACCCTCATCAGATCACAGTGGAAAAAACTCCGGGTTACTTCACATCCGCTCTGGCGCCAGAGCGGATCCGTGCCATGAACTCCTCCATAAAACTCCTTCTGATCCTGCGAGACCCCGCTGAGCGGGTCGTCTCTGACTACACCCAGGTGTACTTTAACCGGCTGGAGAACCACAAGCCAGTACAAGCCATTGAGAACCTGCTTGTTCACAACGGAGCACTAAACATCCGTTACAAAGCCATCCAGAGGAGCTTGTATGACGTCCACATGCGTAACTGGCTGCATCACTTCCCACTGAGACAGATTCACATCGTGGATGGGGACGCTCTAATCCGTGACCCCTTACCTGAGCTTCAGAAGGTGGAGCGCTTTCTGGACCTCTCACCAAGGATAGTGTCCTCCAACTTCTACTTCAACCAGACCAAGGGGTTTTATTGCATCCGGAGCAACGGGCGAGAGCGGTGTCTGCACGAGTCAAAGGGTCGTCCTCATCCGTCGGTTAACAGCACAGTTCTGCAGCAGCTGCGCTCTTACCTGCAGGAACACAACCGGACCTTCTTCAGGCTGGTGAAGCGTACGTTCCACTGGCAATAGCAGCCTGGATCTCCAACTGAACTAAGCTGAGCCAACAAAAGTAATACTAACAGCACTTTAGATATATGATGAAGAAGTTCCTTCAGACTTCTATCATGTTCCTGGTACCTTTGTTCTACACACAATAAGGCTGATGAGTGTGATGCAGCTGTGAGTAGAAGCTTGAGACTAAATCAGTCGCTTCAGACCTAGAGAGATAGTCCAGAGTTTCTGCACATCTTACCTGCTCTGTGAATCCTCCGTTTGGAGAAACGGGTTAGCTGTTACTGGATAAACAAGCTAACAGCTAATCGTAATACTAAATATTTTAGAGCACCTTTTAAAACCTTTGGATTGGTGTGAATTTAGCATTATGATATTATTTAGGTGTAATCGGGGTTCACATAACCGGTGCACAGGTACACATGTGTGCCAAAAATAATGACTGGTGTAGTATCGCCATGACAACTGCTCTTCCCTGGCCAAGCACTCATCACAAACTCGCTCCCGGCGATCTGATCGTCCCTCCAGGGAACTACGGTGTTTGTTTCACGTCACACAAACAGAAAAAGGTGGCTTCATCAGCTGATCTGACGTTAGACCCCTTCCTGTTATGGGTGTTATTGTTGCATCCATACAAAGCTTATAACACGTTTTACATTTCAATTTTGGGAATTAGGCATGTTTAAAAAAGATCAAAAGTTGAGTCGTGCCATTTTGGCTAGCAGTTAGCTTGTCAATCCCATGGGAGTCCAGCTCTTCTTCTCCAAATGGAGGTTGTTCAAAGACACAAACCAGGTGAGATTCCCAGAAACCAGCTTCAACATTTCCAAACTTTCCCATCTTTCCCATTTTTAGTGCTGGAAACTTTTGGTAAAGTCTGATGTTAATAAAATTGATGATTTAATAATAAACTGCTCTGTTACAAATGCACAAAACTGTTCTCCTGTCTTTCTGGCGCTGACTGTAGCATCAGAAGCACCTACGTCCTGCTTTTAGAGATGAGTAGAGGTGGGAAAAATGATCGATTCTAAGATGCATCGCGATTCAGCCGTGCATGATTCCGCATCGATGCAGCAACGTGACATAATGAGATTTTCTCTCTATGTCGGGGGTCGGCACCCCGCGGCTCTGTAGCCGCATGCGGCTCTTCCATCCATCTGATGCGGCTCTCTGTGCTTGTAAAATAATGAATGGATATTTAAATAAAATGCTTTATATTTTACTGCATTAATTTTACATCTGTATGCCAATTCCAAATGTAAAGATTGTCTGCGTAAACCTGAACAGGTCCAGCCCGGTCTTACTGTGAGACCGGGTTGACGCGTCACGCTTGTGCGTAATCATAGGCGCATTCTGAGCTGACGAGGATGTGAGATTCTGGGATTCTCCTCAGACAGCTCATGGATGGGTTACCACATTGGAGACAGGAACAATCACTATTCAGCCAATGTTCATAATCAGGGAACATTTTCTAAGTGACAAGTCTCGCTTCAGTCGGAGGAATCTTCCTGCATGCGCTCTGGTTCTGCTACGCGCTCCAAGCCTCTCTCCACATCTTCAGCTCGCTGTGTACCGTACGTACGCGCTGACAGCGAGCTGCGCTGAGCAGTGTCCAGCTCAGATGTTCAGATGGGAATCTTTTCTTGAGTGATTTAGCTACATCTGCGATGTGCGAAACGAATAAAATGTCAGTTCGTCTGCATGCGTCGGGGTCTTTCTATTCTTTCTCCGTCAAAATAAACGGTCAAATACGGGAACTGTCCGGTCAACACAAGCCCTGCTTTCAACTGTTCTGTTTTCTTGTGAAAATTGTTGGAAAGAGATAAATTAAACTTGATTAACACCAGAGCCAGGAGCACTGCACCGTTATCTCCGTCATTGTAAATGAGGGAAAAACAAATTGATCGGATCTTTTTCTGACCTTCCCCACCTACAAAGTTTAATTACAACAATCAAACGTGACAGAGCCTGGATTTGTATTCTGAACAGTCTAAACATGTTTTAAAAAGAAACGTATGACAAAAGTGGCACCTGCTCAGTAAAACCACCAACAGGGTGAAAAATATCTAAATATTGTCGGCAGAGACGGGCTACAACTTCTGGATCCATTTTATATAAATCATTTTATTGGTTATCTTCTTATGAAAGATAACTTTGACGTACACGAGCGACCAGTACCGGCTGCTGTCACCTGTTGTGGGCAGCTCTTTGCTGTCTGAGGGTAGGCCCCGCCCACAACGCCGCGGCTGCTGCGGTGTTTTCTTTACTGTGGGAAACGGGTAATAATGGCTCTTTGATGGGAACAGGTTGCCGACCCCTGGTCTATGTCTATGCAGGACAATAAAGTTTTGAGGTGTTACAATTACTTCTGGGGGCATAGTTGCAATGACATGCGCACTGCGTTGCCCTAGCGCATATTTAAAACAGAAAAGGCAGACAGGGATACAGGGCCAACATTACCAGTAATCAAAGATGTACCCGTTACATTTAAATCGGATGTCTGGGCTAATTTCGGTTTTGGGATCCTGGATGTGAAAGAATCACTTAACGCAGTATTTGTTTACTATTTTTAAGTTCAGTAATATTCTATCTTAAAGCTGCTCTACCGAAAACATTATTTCTTATATTATTTAAGTAATTATAGGCAGCACACTTTAAACATTATCGCTCACTATAGTGAATAGATGAATGTTCTGTTTTTCAGGGATTTCGAAATCAAAAAGAAATTGAAAACTATTCTACTGCTTTTATTAAGTAATGAAAATGTTTGGGTGAAGAATCATGATGCATTTCAGACTCAAATCGAATCTTTAGGCAGATAATCGGAATCGGATCGAATCGTGAGGCAGGTAGAGATGCACGCCACTAGAGATGAGCCAAGGAATTTGCTTTGGAGTCAGGCAGAAACAGGAAACAGGAAGCCTGGAGCAGCGCTTCGGTGCGGCGGGAATCAGGAAAAGCTCTGGAAGCTGATGGTAGCCTGCTCCTGCAGCTACAGGGGAACCTTGTCGTCAGCAGCATCAAATCCTCTGAGCTTCTGTTGCATTTTGCTGCGTTGTTCAACAATTTGCTGAAGTGTTAAATGTGCTTGTTAAATGAGGCAGTCCTGTAAATTATTTACAGCTGATATTGTATCTGAGACGATTCTTCAGAGCCTCTTCTCCCGTCGCAGTAGGAAGACATTTCCCAGAAACAGCTTGTCACCTTCTTCAAAACTAATAGTCACAGGTCATGTTTCCTCCATCGATCCAGACCTACAGAGAGCCCTTCTGCTCTGTCTGCTGGAATCAGCAATACGACCAACCACAACAGAATAATTGACTGTGTACAGTTACAGTAAAAATAAACTATGCTGCATTCTCTCTCCTGCTGCCGTCTGGCCACAGCACCTCATCCACATCACAAGCATTGTTTTCCCCGGCCAAGCAGCGGGGGAAAATAGCCTAGCGTGGCGATTCCAGCCATGAAATAATGCAGCTGCTATATCTCCACATGCGTCCTCCATAGCTGGGAGAAGAGGCGTACGTGTTTGTGTCTGTCGGTCGTACACCTTCCGTCTCCAGGCAGAAAAAAAGTCCTCAATGGGATTGAGGGATGGAGAATATGGAGGGAGAAAATGGCTGGCCAGTGAACCAGCTACGAACCACAGCAGCCCTGTAGAAACTTACGTTGTCCCAAATGACAACGCACCTGGGCTGTTCTGGACCATGTGCCTGATCCGGTGGAATGAGTGTGTTATGTAGGGTGTCCAGGAATGTGATCAGATGGGCAGAGTTGTAGGGGCCAAGGGTAGCATGGTGATGGATAACGCCATGGTGGGTAAGCGCTGCACACATTGTGATGTTCCCTCCACGCTGGCCTATGATGTTCCTTCCTCTCTTTTGTCTGTGAGGCTGAACCCAACCTCATCGATGAAGATGAGCTGGTGCTCCACTGCAGCTGCCTCTAGCTCCAGGACTCTGAAACACACGAGACAACATCAGAAATGGACATGGAGTGGTCACTATTGTGAAGCACAACCATTATGGTTGATGAAGTGAAATATGTAACTTATTGTGTATAGAGGTGAGATCTGCATCAGGGGGACTCACTCACACAGTTACATCGCCGTTCTTTGACTCTTTCTGAATTGTGTTCAAATGGCACGCTGTAGCCCGGCTTCACCCTGATGGTCTCTGCGTGGTCCCGTGTTGATAAGTTTACCTTATCAATATTATTTTCTATTATTTTTCTTTGTGTTTGCTGTAATAATGTGACCTTGTTTCTGGGACCATGTTCGCGATTTCAGTTTCCTGTTCGGGAGACAGAAGACGTTCCCGACCACCTCCTTTTGGTAATCTTCCACTTCTGCCAAACAAATAGTAAAATACTGAGAATACAAAGTAGGCATGCATTTCCTAAATACTTGAAACATGCATTACAGTATTTTACTGTCCTACAAAACAGTCCACAGGCAATACTACTACTGTACTGATTGAGTACTGATTGTATTGATATGCATTGAGAGAAGATTTCCTGCCATTCTCATTTGGGAAAATCCGGATGATGGATGCTACGGTGTACCTGCTGTAATCTTTGGCCAGCCTCCCTTTGTTCGACCATGGTTGACCAAAGTGGCGCAGATCTTATCAGAGAGTACAGTCCTTGGCCTTCCTCGTCCTCCTCGTCCCCGTCCTCTTACTCTCACTCCTCTGGCTCTGCCTGATTCCAACATTGGCATCCACTGCTCCAAGACAGAAGAGCTGACCTGTCGCCCTTTTATGATAAAGCTCAGATTGCTGGTTGTAAAACTGTGTGACGGGTGTTTGCACTTGTGATGAGTCAGTGTGCACGTTTGTCTGTGTTCCTTGTGAAAACAACATATTTTCTGCATGAAAATTGTGCCAACAGCAGAGAGTTGTGTCTGGTATTTTGAAAAAGTGTGTTTCAGAGCTGCATTTTGAGTGTGAAACAGGAAGTGCGTTTGTAGTTTAGCAGAATTGGTTCTGGGGGTTGGTGTTGTGGTCATCGTGTCTCAAGTACCAGCATCTGTGAAAAACTGTAATTACAGCTAACTCTTTACAATAAGGGTCTTTATTAATGTCACTGATATTAACCATTAGGTGTGTCGGTCCTTCTCCCTCTGACGTGTTGTCCTCAGGACTTTATTGGCCTCAGCTGCTCCACCAGGTTCCTGGTTACCTTTGTGTCTACCTGTTGTATCTCCCTACCTCCATTATTCATATTAACCTGCAGCCATCACCATTTCATGACAAAGTGTCCTTATGGTTAGGACAAAGGGCCGGGGTGGGTGTTTGCTGAGTAATAATGATAAATCAGTGCAGTTGGAAAAGGTGTCACTAGCAGGCTGAAACATGCATTACTTAATATTAGGCAGTTGTTTAATCGTTTATTAACACACTAAGTAATGTTAATTAAGGGACCCTTATTGTAAAGTGTTACCTAATTACATGTAAACATAATAATAATGTGGTTGTGGGGCGGAGCAGTGAGTCTGATTGTGTTTATTACAATAGTCTAATTAACCATGGCAGTAATCAGAGTATTTGTACTTATTACATAGTAACTGTGCAGTAGGATACTTTCAGGGGTTGTATCTGGTCTGATTAGTGCCAAGGACAACATGAATGAGAGGCAATCCCAGCTAAACCAGACGATTCCTCTTCGACCCTCCAGTAAACCCAGTGGGTGGAAACCCTGCCCTCTCAGACTAATGGCTCTACGGAGACAGCCACTTATCACCACACGTCTGGATAACTGTCAACCTTGGATGTAATTAAAGGTTTGTGGGGAGGTCCAGAGCAGTCTGCTGTAGATGGTTTGGCTGGTCTTGTCAACCTAGAAGCCTCTAATGATGCGTCTGCAATGGTGATTGATGAAGCATTTAGTGTTGAATCAAAGCACGAGGAACGCTCACTGCCTGCTAAGCTCCGACAGCAACTGTATTTGCACAACACAAGTCTATTACTGAGGTGTCCTTGATGTGAATTAATGACCTCCGAGGAAACTTCAGCAGCTGAACTTAATGTGTAATTAGAGCTGATTGACAAGGCTCAGCAAAGGCCTCCAGTCCATGTCCTCTTCTGGACTCACGGTCACATTTCAAGATGTTTAAATACTTCAGATTGGACTGGAGGTCCAGATGGGGAAAAAGACCCTAATGGCAATGGAATGAGTTTGTTTTAATGTGTTTGCACATAAAGAGATGACCCAGCTCAAATGCACCCAGTCTGCAGGGAAATCCATGAAACAGTCTGTAAACATTTCAGGCAAAGATCAACAAATGAAGCCGTTTTACGTCCCAATCAAAAAACAAGCAGGAAGAAGGTGGATGTAATGAGATCAGGGATCGATCTGTTTCCCAGAATACATGGAGGAGCCTGGCAAACACAAAAGGGTCCTACACACACCAGCGGTGCAGATAAATGTTCTCCTCACTTGGTGTTTGAGTCCTTTGTGATGACTGGTGCTTTATTGTTTATTGCCTCAAGCGTAGAGGGCACGTTTGATTAGCTAAAGAGGGAAGAAGAGCTCCTGTTGCTCTCAGGTCAGAGACAAGCTCCAGAAAAACCATCTGATGAGCTCAAAGATCAGCTGTTTATTACTGAACCAGAGACAGGAAGTGGGTTTCTCTGCTGATGTTCTGACTGTTGACTCACACACCCACACGCGCACGCACACACACATACCCAAACACATGCACGCACGCACGCACACACACACACACACACACACACACACACACACACACACACGCACACGCACACGCACACGCACATACACAAACACACGCATGCACGCACACACACACGTGCGCGCGTGCACACACGCACACACACACACACACACACGCACACACACACACACACACTCACACACATGTGCACACATGCACATGCATGCACGCACACGCACACACACACACACACACACACTTGCATTATGTTTGTGTGAACCTCCATTGACTTCCATTCATTTTCTGCTAACCCAAACTAATGGGGTTCTACTCCTAACCCTAACCTGAACTTGAGGTCAGATGGGTTTGATCTGACCTGCATCAGGGGCTAGTGAGGTTGGGCCCCACCAGATGGCACCGTAGAGCTCTTTACTTAAAAATCTATTCTGTCACCAAGAAGACTCTCTTAAAACCATCTATGTTTAAATCTTTTACTAGGATACTAACAAGCTCAGATCGTCCATCAGTAGATGAGAAAAGCACATGTGAGCTTGTGTTTCTGTTCCGTGAGACAGAAGCAGCCGTGTTGGTTATGCTGGTTAGCTAACAACAGCAAGAAGCAACAGAAATAATGAAGAGGGTGGAGGAGGGTGAGGGCAGCACCGGTTGACGGGAGGTTGCTCGGCTGGAAAGATTCCACCAGTTGGGGATCGCTGGAATAAACTTTTGGGATTATTGGACTTTTATCTGAGGCGCTTTTGAAATGTTTCTCAAGATGAAAAATAAATGCTTAAGAACTGAACAACAGTGGTGAGTGACACTTCATTTGTACTGCTGTCTTTACTGGCTTTTACTATTTAAGTGACTCATTTAACACACACACACACACACACACTATGCAATTGTGCATGCAGTTGTGTGTGTGCGCACACTTGCACGCACATGTTCACGCTGCTGGGTTGTTTTTCCCCATGAGGTATGGTGTGAGTTAGCTACACACACTCACACACACACACACACACACACACACACACACACACACACACACACACACGCACGCACGCACGCACACACGCACACACACACACACACACACACACACACACACACACACACACACACACACACACTTCAGACTGGGCCTCACAAAACCTCTGAAGACGTGACGTTGGAGTAAACAAACATGGTGGAGGAGGAGCCTGCTGTGATCCAACCTGTTTCCTCCATCTATGAGATATGAAATGGGAATCATCCCAACATGCTTCCAAGCAGACCATAGAACTCTTTGCACACCACTCACACCAGCATTCTCTGATAGGATTGTCTTAACAGCCATTACAGTAATCCTGATTTACACAGAATATGGAGCGGATGCAGTCCGGCCTTTGTACGGCTTCGGTAATAAAACATTTAGTCCATTCAGAGCGCGCACACCGACTGCGAAGTGGTGCGGATCCAGAAAAGGAGCTCCAGGAATTTTCTGTATGGGGTCTTCTTTTTCCAGACGCTCCATGCAGACAAACGACATTCGTTGGTGAGCCTTCTTACAGAGTGCGTCTATGTGGGGTTCAAAGGTGAACCTATCATCAAGAACTCTTGCCAGATATTTATACTGGTCCACATTTTCCAATCCAATCCAATTTTAATTTATAAAGCGCATTCACAAGGCATTACAACCAAACAAGGCGCTGTACACTAAAAATGTTGGTTAATTAAACCGGCGTTATACAAACATGTCGAACACAGATAAAGGATAAAAAGGAAATACAACAAAATTCCCAAAAATAACAGCTAAAAATCAATAAGACACAGGGTGAATAAAAATAGGAAAAAACATTTTACAAAGAACCTCAATAATACGGAAGTCGATAATTGTGGAGTCCATTTTTAAACAGTGCAGATGTCAGTGAGGTTCATAATTATGTGGTATAAGCTATGTTGAAGTAGTGAGTTTTCAGGCATGATTTAAAAATGCTAGCTGTTGGTGCTAGCCTCACTAGCAGTGGTAATGCGTTCCACAGCTTCGGTGCACAGACAGAGAAAGCCCTTTCTCCACGGCTTTTTAAACGAGCATTCGGAACAGCTAGGAGGAGCTTATCTTCAGACCTGAGAGCACGCGGCGGGTTGTAGTAATGGACCAGTTCACACAGATATGGAGGAGCTTGATGGTTCAAGGATTTGTAAGTGAGAAGCATAATTTTGAAGTTTATCCTGAACTGCACGGGCAACCAGTGGAGAGATTTCAGAATTGGAGAAATGTGTTGTCTTCTGTCAGCTCCAGTCAGCAACCTAGCTGCAGAATTCTGGACCAGCTGAAGTCTAGAAAGAGCTGCTTTACTGATGCCGTATAAGCAGGAGTTGGAGTAATCCAGCCTTGAGGTGATAAAAGTGTGGACCACCGATTTCAGACCACCGATTTTCCACAACTTCCCCAGAAATGAGCCCAGGCTGAATGAGCCTGCTGTTTTTTCTAAAATCAATAACCATTTATTTAGTCTTAGAATCATTAATCTGTAAAAAGTTTGCCTCACACCAGTCAGTGAAGCTCCTGATCACTGGTCCATGGTCAGGACCATCACCGCTGAGGAGGGACACAGTCTCAGAGTCATCAGCTTATTTTAAAATGTGATTATGTGAATCCTGGCTGCGGCAGTCATTAGTATATAAAATAAATCCAGGTGGAGAAAGAACTCAGCCTTGTGGAGGACCAGAAGGGGAAAAAACAACATCAGAAAACAAAAAACAAAAACAAACCCAGCTCCATGTACTCCTAATCCTCTCCTTGCCCCTCTGGACAAACTGTGTGATGGTGGGTCCTTGTAGTTTTATAAACTGCAAATTAAACAGAAGCCAACATCATTGCTGTGAACTAAATTTACTGTGTGTAACGGAATAGAGTGATGTAACTATCTAGAGTTGTATTTTAATACACTGTAAGTAGATCAATTGTTATAATCAGAAGATAGGTTGTTTTTATCATCAGGGAGTTTAATTAAACACTCTGTATTGACTTTGAGACAAGAAAAGAGAGAGAGTTGGGATCGTTTGAGAATCTTTAATTTCTTAATCATAAATTCTTAACAATCTACCAGGACTAACTCTGTGATGGATGAAAATGGATTTGGATGTTGTGTTGGTGCGTGTGTGTGTGTGTGTGTTTGGTTCAGATTCTCTAGGCTGACGTCATTGAATCTGGTCGTCTTTGTTATGACTAGATATCACGAGGCTTATAAAGGGATGACATGAGCTGCTATTTTGCCGTGTACGTACCCAGTGGGGGTCTCCCAGGTAGATCAGGAAATGCCAGTTCCAAGAACCTCGGATGTGTACTGGAGCTGTTCGGAGCAGCGGTCGCAGCACGTCAAAGCCCGTCTGAAGGGTTGACCCCGGTACCAATCGGCAGCGTCAGCAGGTGCTCTTATTTTGAAAGGATGTCGTCTGGTTGTTAAATGACGAAAATCTCCAACTTCACAGTTCTTAGTTTAAAGAAGAAAAAACATCTGGCCAGGCTGTGCTTTTCTTTGGGATGATGGTGAATAGAACTGAAGTCAAAATGGAACTGAGCTTAAAATGGCGTTGCCTTGTTTTATTTCTCTGAATTGTTGATAAGTTTTAGTAAAGCGGATTGGACACTTTAAGTCAACAAGCCAGATTCTCCTGCGGCAGCCGAAAGCTCTGATTGGTTGGAACAATGTGTCATGCGTTTCTATGGAGATGAGGATCAGTCTGTCTGTGCCGTAGTCCTGGTTTCATTAAACATAATTCATGACATATTTATTCCACAGATCATTCACTTGATTATTATTGATCAACATATGTTTTGCTTAATTTTTTTAATCACAAATAAAGTACTTTGATTAAGTAAAAGCGTTCTTCTTCTCCTTCGGACTCTTCTCCTGGAATGTAAACAGTCTGAGGAACACCCGACCTTGGCGTTTTCAACACGGGTGTTACTGTGCACAGGGGCAGCTGTGTGGAGCTGAAAATAATGAACTTCATAACCTTACATGTGTATCTTCATTCCTTTTGCCATTCATTTTCAAACCATTTATTTTTCCTTCTATGAATTTGTAATTTCTGAGGAGAAAGCAAACGCACCATTAGCTATGTAAACAAAAACTAAACTATCAAGCTCACTTTAACTTAAACAGTTTATTTAGCTGCTGGAGCAGATTAAGATTCCTCATACTCAGGTCGTTGTCGCTGGTTTCATCATCACCCAATAGTCCATCTCATTTAGTTAAGTGAAGCCAAACTTAGAGCGTCTTCACTTTCTTCTAGTTGGAATTTTGGGGTTCCGAGGAGTAAGCAAACACACCGTTAGCTGAATGGAAGCCAACACTTCAAGCTAACGTTATCTTAAACATTTTATTCACCTACCGGAGCAGATTAAGATGATGGTGCCTCAAGTAGATCGTTGTTGCTGGTTTCATCATCACCCAGTTACCCATCCCATTTAGTGAAGTGGACACAAACTTCAGAATGCTTACTCTCTGCCGTGCTGCTTCATTTACACCCACAGTGACAAGATATGCTCTTGCGCCAGGCGTGCGGCACGAGTATCAAAACAAGGCACAGTTTCATATTATGTGAATCGGTACTCAGTCGTAAATTTGGAATTTGGTCGGTGCCTTAAAAAGTATCAAATTCGGTACACATCCCTAATGGTCGGTGGACCTTTGCGAGTATGGTTGGTGGACCTTAGTGAGTATGGCCAGTGGACCTTTGTGAGTATGGTCAGGGGATCTTTGGTGAGTATGGTCAGTAGACCTTTGTGAGTATGGTCGGTGGATCTTTGGTGAGTATGGTCAGTAGACCTTTGTGAGTATGATTGGTGGATGTTTGGTGAGTATGGTCAGCAGACCTTTGTGAGTATGGTCAGTGGACCTTTGTGAGTATGGTCAGTAGACATTTGGTGAGTATGGTCAGTAGACCTTTGTGAGTATGACTGGTGGATCTTTGGTGAGTATGGTCAGTAGTCCTTTGTGAGTATGGTCAGTAGACCTTTGTGAGTATGGTCAGTGAACCTTTGCGAGTATGGTCAGTGGACCTTTGCGAGTATGGTCAGTGGACCGTTGTGAGTATGGTCGGTGGACCATTGCGAGTATGGTCGGTGGACCGTTGCGAATATGGTTGGTGGACCGTTGCGAGTATGGTCGTGGGCCTTTGCGAGTGTGGTCGGCAGAGCTTTGCGAGTATGGTCATTTGTGAGTATGGTCAGTGGACCTTTAGTGAGTATGGTTGGTGGACTGTTGCGAGTATGGTCGTTGGACTTTTGCGAGTATGGTCTGATAGGTAATTTGATTTTATCCCATATTACCTTAAAGGACGACACACCCTTTGATAGAGAGAGAGAGAGAGAGAGAGAGAGAGAGAGAGAGAGAGAGAGAGAGAGAGAGAGAGAGAGAACAGTTGGCCATCTTTTAGGCCTCAAAAAGGTACAATTATAAAAATACCCAACATGGTCATTTGCAAGTATGGTCGGTGGACCTTTAGAGAGTATGGTCCGTAGGCCTTTGTGAGTATGGTCGGTAGGGATGTGTACCTTTGACATTTGAATCGATACAGTACCAATTCCCGGTAATGGTTTCACATTTCGATACTTTTGAATAAATAATAATGATTTAAATAGCTTTTTGATTAAATATATATTATTTTCCCAATATATAACCATATTTGATCAATATCATGATAAATAACATACAACTGTTTGTATTTTATCATCATAGTGTTGTACAAAATTCTTCAATACGAAAACCTTTAACAACCGTTTCTAAATTATGCAAAAGCAAACCCAGCTCCATGTACTCCTAATCCTCTCCTTACCCCTCTGGACAAACTGTGTGATGGTGGGTCCTTGTAGTTGTATAAACTGCAAATTAAACAGAAGCCAACATCATTGCTACCTTTGCGAGTATGGTCGGTGGACCTTTTGCGAGTATGGTCATTTGCTAGTATGGTCAGTGGACCTTTGTGAGTATGGTCAGTAGACCTTTGTGAGTATGGTTGGTGGACCTTTGCGAGTATGGTCAGTGGACCTTTGCGAGTATTGTCGATGGACCTTTGCGAGTATGGTCGGTGGACCTTTGCAAGTATGGTGGTCGGTGGACCTTTGCGAGTATGGTCGGTGGACCTTTGCGAGTATGGTCGGTGGACCTTTAGTGAGTATGGTCAGTGGACCTTTGTGATACGTTTGGGAGTTTTTTAGATGTCTGTTTTCATTGAGAATCCCCATTTAAAACATATAACCACTTGCCTTTTTAACTGTTATTTATTGAACTTTTAGAGGTGGAGCTTTATGTTATAAAATCATTATTTATAATAAAATGTGTTTGAATTTTACCAATCTGCACACTTCTCTGTGTTACAATGCGTCCTCCATTTTAAACACCAAACAGGGTCGTAACAAGTCTAGATAAGAGCTCCCCTCACTATGTTCTCAATGACTTCATCACTAGTGAGGTCAGAGCAACAGGCATAGGCGTCATTTAAACCGGGGACGCCGGGGACATGTCCCCGGCAAAATTCGTGATTGGCAGCTGTGTCCCCCCCCCCCCCCCCCACTTTCAAAAAAGCCTGCTGATGAGGATTTTTGTTTTACCAGCTCAGATCTTATACCAGGGGTCGGTAACCTGTTCCCATCAAAGAGCCATTATTACCCATTTCCCACAGTAAAGAAAACACCGCAGCAGCCGCAGCGTTGCGGGCGGGGCCTACCCTCAGACAGCAGAGCGCTGCTCACAACAGGTGACAGCAGCCGGGGGCATCGCACCCGTGGGGGATTCAACACCCACACTTTTCCAGCTGTTTTGCTCACCTCCACACCAGTCTGGTTTCTTTACGTCGCACTCACTCTGTTTGCCTCATCTCCTTCTTCACCTCCCAGCCGATGTCGGGTTTCCAGGAGAGCAGGAGAGGGAGGGACGGAAGAGCTCGACTGAATTCATAATTTTACATGTTGACATTAGCTGTACAAAGTCTGAGTTTGATAAAGTGAAGAACAATAATTTGCAGAGGTTTATAACTGGCACGGCGCCAGGTTTTCATTTTTGGGTGGGCCACAGTAATTCTGGACGGACCTTAATAAGCAGTGACTTAGTGAAGCAGGCAGGTCGCGCTAGAAAATTTAGTTTAAAAAGACATCATAAATGTTTTCCCCCGTCATTTTTATTTCTAAAATATGAAGTAAAAACTCACAATTTAATTTTCATTCATTTGTCATTAATATTTAGTCTACAACCGTGCGTTAAGTGGACCAACTTCCAGTAAACGCAAAGCATCCAGTCCACCTCTCCAAATGTGTAAAATGTGCATCAGCCGCTAGTTAGGCGTGCCGCGCGCACCGCCAGCTGATCAGCCCAGACAAAAGCAGAGCAAATAGAGAAAGAATAGAGTATAATTCTGTCTGGATGTGGATGGAGATTACATTTTACAGCAGCCTGATCATCATTTAAATACGTAAACCATCACCTGTCTTCTAGTCCACGCTATCAGCATTATTTTAATTGGTGTGTGTGTGTGTGTGTGTGTGTGTGTGTGTGTGTGCGCTTATGGTTTGTGAGACCTATTTGTCAGTTTACACACCAGCATTATGAAACCAATAGGTTTATGAGACCATTTTTGATGGTCTCGTAAACCGTGACTTTTAAAGTGTTGTAATCTTTGAAAAATATAAAAAGTAAACATTGTTAATATATTATTACAAACTTTGTAACAGCCATTATCATCTTATTTAGTTATTTCTGCAACTTAACCTTCCTTTTGTGTTTTATAGCCAATTAAAAAATTGGTTTCGTAAACCATATCGGTTGTGTTGTATATAATATCAGAGCCCCCTGCAGGTAGAAAACTGCATAGCAGGGCTGATACAACCGATACAACTTAGCACCTCAGCAGCAGGACTTCTCCTGGCCTAATACTGACTTCTCGCTAAAAAATATAAATTGCCATAATGTCATCATCGTAGGACACAGAGTCTCGAAAATTTTTGTGGTTGTTTGTCATCCACTCCTAAACAACAATCAATAATCAGATGATGACATCATCAAGGCTCCACCCCCTCACAACAGAAAAGGTCATGTTTACTCTGAAAGCTCCCAATTATACCCTTTTGATCTAACCAATATGAATCACTGCCAAATAACAGTTGACATGTTGGGCTCACTTAGCATCCAGTACTGGCAGGTGTTGAAAGAGGGCGGGGCTGTGGCAGTATGGCGAATTCAGGCGTAACGCCGTAGCAATATGTTTGCCTCATTTCCTCATTCCTCAACTTATCTGCAGGAAATTTTGCATGAATGTGACTAATCTGACCTCAAACAGATATGGATGCAAACATCCTGTGGGTGTGGTCTATTTTTTCAAATAGCTCCCCCTAGGACCATTGAAATGGTAAGCCCCATGTCATGCTTTTACTGAGGATTATGAAAATTGGTACACTTATGTAGTGTCTCAGAGCCTACAAAAAGGTCTATGGAGCCACTTTCCAAATCTGACAGGAAGTCTGCCATTTTAGTCACATGACTATTTCTTCTTTTCTTTTTTGCACATGCTTAATTAAAGCTAACTTATCGTAGAGTTTTTGACCTATAGACTTCAAAATGACATATTTCACTCATAAGCCACTGAGGATCAAAAGTTGTGAAAAACATACTCAAAAGTATAACTGTGTAGGCATGGCTAAGCCTAAGATATTGACCCCTTGCCACATCAGTGGGTGTGACCTATTTCTTTAAAATAGCAGGCCCCTAGGGCAATTAAAACTATCAGCCTCATACCATGCTTTTACTGAGGATTATGAAATTTGTTACACATATGTAGTGTCTGGTAGGTTTCAAAAGAGGGTGGGGCTTAAGGAGTATGGCGAATTTAGGCATCACACCATGGAATTACGTTTGCCTCTAATTTCTTCAATTCACATCTCATCTGTGCGAAATGTAATGTGATTTACTCTAATCCAACCCCAAACAGATAATTATACAAATTTTCCATAGGCATGGCTTAGTTTTAACATAGTGCTCCCTAGGACCATCACAACAGTCAGCTCTATGTCATGCTTTGACTGAGGATTATGATATTTGGTACATTCATGATGTGTCTTGAGACTTACAAAAAGTCTCCTGAAACCATGTTTCAAGACCAGCAGGAAGTTGGTCATTTTGGTCAGATGATGCCATTTTATGAGGCCAGAACAGTCTCAATAAGAATTAAGTCACACAACGTTTTCCACAAATGCGCATGTTCATTCGGAAATCCACACTGTGTTTCATAAAATATAATTCGGAGGAACACAAATGCACACGCTCATTTGGAAATTCATACTCTTTGACACATAAATATAATGTGAAACAATAAGTCACGCAACATTTTCCACAAATGCACACGCTAATTCTGAAGTTCACACTCTGTGGTTCACAAATATAATTTGTAAGAACACTTGTAATATAAACTCACAGATCATACGAATAGCTGAATGTGCATTTACGAACAGCTTCTCATTTGTGAACCTTTCTGCGTTTGTGAGTGAAATCTGTGTGGTGCATTCACGAACAGCTTCTCATTTGTGAACCTTCCTGCATTCGTGAGAGAAATCGGTGTGCTGAATTTTGAGACTCTCCTAACGTCGCAGATCAACAAACGTCACCATTGGCTAATGAATCTGTCAATCAAATATATGATTCTGCCAGGGCTGTTCGATTTCAGCCAGTCATATGGCTCCTTATATTACGGAACAGATCTGCTGTGCGCATGCGTATTGCAGTTCACATGGCAGAGCGGGATGGACCGGTCACAATCTGTGAGTAACAGTTTTATCTTATTCCCTCGTTGTAATTTATGCAATGTTATAGAATTATGAGTAGAAGCGTTCTTCATGGTCAAGTAAAATGTTTTATGTTAAATTCAGTCCAGACGTTACGTGAAGTCTGGTACATTCTTCATCTAGTTTAACATCAAGCTAAACTCAGGCGAACATTTGTTAGTTAGCGTGTCTAGGTACCATTTTTTTAGGCCACGGTTGTCAAACTCAAGCCCTTGGTCTATTTTTTTTTGCCCCGCGAAATCAAATATCAAATATATAATATTAAAACTGGCCCGCCGGGTGATTTTGCAGATAAGACTACTAATCCCACAGTGCTTTGCAGCGTTTGCGCGCGAGACGAAGCAAGCCCTCTTTTATGTTTACGATCATTAGCATCCATGCTAGTAGAATCAGCGTGTGCAGCGTTACCCTCAGTCTTAAACAACTGAAGATACTCCTCTAAGCGCCCAGTTTACTCAGCGAGTTTCCGACTTTGAACGCCTAGAAAGAAGGTATCTGGCTGGAAAAGTTGACCATCAGATTGGAGCGAACTGAGCTTGAAATATTTAATTGTCATGCACTTTTTCTGCTCCAAAGCATGAAAGTTAATAACTGAGATATTTTCATAGAAGATAATTGCTATTTTTGGTTTTTGTTGTTGGCCTGTGAAAAAAAGATTAAACTTACTCTAAAATGGGAACTGGACAGACTACAAATTGAAGAATAGAATAGAAAATCCCTTTATTGTCCCTCAGTGGGGAAACTGTGGTGTCACAGCAGCAATAACGTTCATTACAGGAGCCAAACAGGAGAGTAAAACATAATAATAAAGAGTAAACTAAAAGAAAACATAAAACAGACAAACTTAAAATATCCAAAAGGTAAAACAATCTAAATACTGAATATGTACACATTGTAAGGAGTAAAAAGAGTAAATAAAAATTGAGACATAAGTAACGAGTGATGTGTTTTATTTAAAACACGTGTGTAATTTGGTCATATCAGATTCTGTGTTCAGATGCAAAAATAAGTTTCTTTCCAATTGAATAACAAGACATCTGTAAATAAACTTTTCAATAAATATTGAGTTTGGGCCGCAATTTTGTCCCAGTTTTTAATTTGGTCCTATTGTGAATTTGAGTTTGACACCCCTGCTTTAGGCTGTGCGTGCAGTAATAAGGAGACAGACACTGGCTGAGCCAGTGCATAAATGTTTGATTTTCGGCGGTGGGCAATAGTTAAAGAAATATTATTTTTTTTTAAATAAAATACATCTTTAAATTTTGGCCAATGAGCTCTGGCACATAATAAACAGAAATACTGCTTCATCATTTCATGTACCTTTGAATCTACAGTTGGTCTTATTTAAAAATGTTTTTTTTATTAAAACTAGCATAGCTGGAGTGTTAAAAAAATAAAAGTGCCATAAGATATTTGGAAGTTGTTATTTTATTTCTATTACCCAACAGTTATCCAATTCATGTTTGTTCAGTTTTTTTTTTTTCCTCTAGGAATCATTGAGGCTTGACATCCTTCAAAGGTTGTACGATCGACTGTCAAGCATCTTGGAGAGGCAACCTGTTGATGGGGAAGGGCTACAGTTTGCTTGTCACCATTATTTAGTTTTATTAGGTGCTCTAGGTGACATTGTTGATGTAGGAGAGGATATACTTTCTGCTCTTTCAGATCTGAATACTATTATCCAGCAGGAAAGAGATAATCAAAAGGCATTAATAACGGTACACGTTGAAAGAGGTTCTCGTGGCCGCCCACGACTGGCGGTGTCGCGAGAGGCTCTCGAACACCTTGTGGAAATGGGTCTGCCAACAAGTGTCATTACCAAACTCCTTGGTGTATCCAGAGTAACTCTATTTAGACGGATGTCTGAAAATATTATACCTGTATCTGCCACATACAGTAAATGCAGTTATGAGGAACTAGATTCATTTATCACAGTAATTAAGAGCAACATGCCAGATGCTGGGTACAGGGTAGTCCGAGGTGCTCTACTTCCCCAGGGACATAGAGTACAGTGGGACCGACTGTATGCATCGTGTGGACAGTGCGGGTGTACTTGCTCGAATGACATGTCTGGGATGTGTAGTGAGAAGGACGTACACAGTTCCTTGCCCAAAGTATATGGTGCACATTGACATCAGGTAATGTCTGTGTGTAATTGGAGATGTTATTTTTTGTTTTGGGAGTTGCATTTTTAATTGTCTGTGTTTTAACAGGTACAATTTTATTATCTTTGGGGGAATAGACGGCTATTCAAGGAAGGTAGGTGTTTTCATTGTCAAGGACCAAACAGCTGCAAATGTGTTTTCTGGCTATCTTCTGTTTTATAGATATGTTTTATACCTTTAACAACTTATATTTTGAAGTAAAGGGCTGCATAGGAATGGGTCCCAGCAGGAGCGAGCAGTTTGAACAGTTGGCTAAAAACCAAAGGGATTTTCAGAAATCCCAAAATATACACATTATTATTTTTTGCATATTTGTAAAGTCAGTTAATGTAAGGGCTTGTAATAATCATTAGCCTTTACTCCTCCATATTGATTTTTAAATGGAAGAATATGATACACAATCCCATGAATCCAATAATAGTCTGTCATGCCATGTTTTCTCCTGCACGATGAGTGAATACACAAAATCAGTGCATCTTAATTATATTGTGGGTAATAGTTCTGAGTGTCACTGGAGAATGTGGAAGTAAACCACATTGCGGGTGGTCAGAAATTCAAAAGAAGATGGCGGGAGAGGGATGAAAACAGTATAGTGCAGTGGTCTTCTGTAAACTGCATCCATCACTCCTGTGAGATTTGACACAAACAATACAGTTTATCAGATCTTAACTTATTTAATTATCTAACATGTTATTGTATGGCTGTTGTACCTTTAATTTGGTAATTGATTGTTTTGGCCCCTATAAAAGTGTGTCATATGAGAGTGTTTGTGCTTGAATTACATAGATCATGTACCTGAAGGTAGCTGACAACAACCGGGCAGGACACCCACCTTGCCTCTTCAGTGAAGCTGTGAATGAGCATGGCTTTCCTCTGAGGTATTCATGTTATTCCCAACTTTACCCTCTGTTACCCTGTTACAAATCTGCTTTTGCCTAAAGTGTGTTATTGACCAAAGATAACATGCCATTTGAGGTCATAAAGTGAAATTTATGGGGGGGGGGGGGGGGGGGGGGGGGGGGGATGAACATTTCCCTCTTTCAAAAAAAAAATTCCCCAGCAGAGGGTTAATAATGCCACAATGTTTACTCACTTAGTAGCAAGGTACATGAGGAAATTTCTGTAAAACTTAAATTGATGTAGATTGTTATAGATGTGCATTAAAAATGTTTGAAGCAAGATTCTAATGTTTGTTTGTTTCAGGGTGAGAGGAGATCATGGCAGAGAAAATGCAGGTGATGCAGAATTAATGTTCTCAGTTCGTGGAACTGACACCAACAGCTTCATTGCAGGAAAAAGTGTACACAATCAGCGGTGAGTTTAACCTAATTTGGAAGCTTTGTGTGTGTGTGCGCGCGTGCCTGTGCCTGTTGACCTGCCCAGGGTGTACCCTTCGTCTCACACTTTGACTGCTGGAGATAGGCACCAGTCCCCCTGTGACCATTCAAAAGATAACTCAAGTTGAAAATGGATGAATGGACATGTAAATGTGTGTGTATATTTTAATTTTCTTTTATTTAATCCCCCTCCAAATCCAGAATTGAGCGCCTCTGACGTGATGTCTTCATGAGTGTTACTGGTTTATATTAGAACATCCTGCACTCTCTGGAAGACCAAGACTTGCTCGACATCAGTAACATCCTTCACCTGTTTTGTTGCCACTATATTTTCTTGTCTCGCATCCAGGCCAGCCTGGATGTCTTTAGAGATGCATGGGACAACCATCCAATCAGGACAGAGGAAAACATGACACCAAATCAGCTGTGGCATCTGGGCCAGGCTCTGAATCCTGTTTCTGATCCAGGGGCAAATGTATGTTCTGTTAAAATGACTGATCACATGTCAAGTTGATCCTTAACTAAAAATCAAATGTTCAACACTTTGATAATCTACCTCTGCACTATGCTTCTTGGATTCAAGATGAAATGGCTATTGAAATTACAGTTCTGTTTGTGTGCACCTCTACTGAAATGGACACTGTCAACTATAATGTCATGACATTACAAAGTCATGACACATCTGCAAGTTCAAAATGCAAGGCATTAGACCTTCCAGATGTGATATTCTCACTGCTGTTTTAACATAAAATTTGCCCATTAATTAAAAAATAATAATAATTTATGAAATAATGGAGATGCTAGGTTCTGCCTGACATCATTGATGTTAAGTAATTGTTAAAAGGTCATGATAAAGCTTTATTAAATGTGTTTTCTTGAGATTCATTATGCACAATGCTCATACACACTTTCTTTTTCCAGAGTATACCGATACCAGAGATTGAATGGGAGGAAAATGGATACATGACTGAACCTCATCCTGGGATCAATGTCCCTGTACTGGACAGTCCTCTTTCAGATCATGAAATGTTGGAACTGCAGGACAGCATTAATCCGTTGCAACATTTAGACTCTTTTGGAGTGGACATATATCTTCACACTGTCCAGTATGTTGAGAACTTACTTGAGGCTAGATGATTACATGTGTGAAGAAGGAAGGAGAGAGAAGGTAGGGAGTTAGGAAGAAAGAAAACAATTAATGAGACAGGAAGGAAGAAAGTTAAAAAGTGAAGGAGTGGTCCATTTTAAGGTTAATATACTGTATATTGTTATTCAAGGGATTTGCCGTCGTAAATTTGAAATGCTAAAGGATAGACCCCCAAATAGATTTCTAAATTCATTTATAGTTGTGTATTTCCTTAAAGGCTGTGTCAGCCTGATTTATTTTAGACCAGGAATGTATTTGAAAAGGCTGCTGTCCACTTAATCTATGCTACAATTCTTCAAAATGTAGATGTTCTATCATTGCTAGTGTTGGTTTAGTAACATACATCTTCCTGTGTATCCAGCTCTAATAAAAACATATTTAAAGGTGAAGCACCTACTTCTTATCAGGAGATCCATTTCTTTTTACATGTTATTGTTTGAATTTTGTCTCGTTTCATAACTTTTGCTCAACATTTAAGGGGAACTGTGTTACCCTGCGATCATCTTCATTACACTTGAAAACTCGTACTATACCTCCGTCCGTCTACTTATTAAATTGAATAACATGACAAGATTCTATCTACAGTTTTTTTGATCAAGGGATGATTAGGTGTTGTGAGAAGATTCTCTATGCTACTGAGTCTGTGTTAAATTGCAACTGGACACACATACTCACACACAGTTTGTTCATTTGTTCTCAGAATGAGAATAATGTCTTTTAGAGTTAAAAAGTTATTTTTTTTTCTTGATGTCACTGAAGGCTGTGTTAGAAATATATGCAGCTCATTAAAAGGAAAAGTAACTGATGTAACCAAGAGCCTGAACACAGGAGAATAGAGACACCTGCCAAGATAAAGAGCTGAGCTTTTGCTCCTTTTCAGAGTCACTCCCATGGAATAGGTCTGATGATTTACTAGCTTCTCTTACCTTCTCTGCAGACAATGTTTAATATGAGCTTCAAGAGGTCTCTGCCCCTAACGGGGTTTGCTTTCACATAGTAAAAATGCATAATTTTTCTGAATAAGATTATTAAGAGGCCACCCATAGGGTGGAACGTTGGTTATGTATTGTAACCCCAGATTCTATGAGTATAGTGTAGCCCTCTGAGCAATCGCCTATTGGATTAATTCCATCCCCTTAACTGCGCAGATTGGATCAGCGGTGATCGGCGAGCAGTGCTTGCCGGCTAGATTTGTGTCCGACTTGACGCCGACTTGCTCTATCTCTATCGTAGGCAACGATAACCTTGTGAGATCAAGGTGGCCGCAGATTTTGGAGCAAGGCGCTGCAGTTGCTCTCCCTCGACTGCAAAACCCAGGGCATGACGGGAAACGCCTGGCTCTCACCTGATCTAAGATCTGATTGGTTCATATTTTGATCCAAACATCCGGTGGTAGAACATGAAATGTTAGTTGGTCACATGTATTCTGTAAATCATGTAACGTTGATGATGACAACTATATAGGCCATAAAGAGAAATGTGATTTGTGTTCTTTTGTCACGTCTCCTATGAGCACACTAAACCTACAGCTGATAACCTTTACTTATTATTACAGTCATGTCTCCATATACAATATATGATATCCACAAGCACGTGAGGATGTGTTTCAGCTGCTAACAGGCACCAGAATTAAAATGGAAAATTAAACAAGTGTGAACGCTAACGTGATATCTTCAGCCATCGTCACCCCCGAGCTACACATGTGATGTAGGGAATTGTGTCCGACTATGCGCACAGCAGATCTGTTCCGTAATATAAGGAGCCATATGATTGGCTGAAAGCGAACAGCCCTGGCAAAATCATATATTTGATTGACAGATTCATTAGCCAATGGTGACGTTTGTTGATCTGCGACGTTAGGAGAGTCTCAAAATTCAGCACACCGATTTCTCTCACGAATGCAGGAAGGTTCACAAATGAGAAGCTGTTCGTGAATGCACCACACAAATTTCACTCACAAACGCAGAAAGGTTCACAAATGAGAAGCTGTTCGTAAATGCGCATTCAGCAATTCGTATGATCTGTGAGTTTATATTACAAGTGTTCTTACAAATTATATTTGTGAACCACAGAGTGTGAACTTCAGAATTAGCGTGTGCATTTGTGGAAAACGTTGTGTGACTTAATTCTTATTGAGACTGTTCTGGCCTCATACCATTTTGTCATTTTATCACATATTATATTTTAACTAACTTGTCCTAGGGCTTTAGGCCTATGACCTAAAATTGATAAGCCATTGGGAATCAAAAGTTGTCTAAATAGTTTTCAAAAGGACTAATGGTGTAGTTCGGGCTTAGTCTCAAATATTGATCTTTTTACATTAAAGTTCTTGGTTTATTAACTTGCAGACACATGATCAGAGCTATATCCAACTTAGTGTCATGTCAAATCTCAAGACAATGACAGTGTCATTTCCTGCCATCACCAAAGCCACTACCCCTGACAACAGGAAGTTTATTGTTTTACTCTAAAAGGTCCAACTTTGACCCTTTGTATAGAATCAACATGAGACACTGCCCAATGTCAGAAGACATGCTGGTGTAATGCAGCATTCAGTACTGAGATATTTCAAGAGAGAATGGGGTTGTGGTGAGACGGCAAAATTGGATGGCAAGCCGTGGCCTTACAATTGGCTGTAATTTCATCATACACACTGATTTTCACCAAATTAAACACAACAGATGTTACAGTCTCTCAAAGAAATGTTTGCAAATTGTTGGTAATTAAAGTCTTAATTTTGCTTTAGGGCCCCTTGCATGCATTCATGTTTTAAATAACTTCTACAAGAAAAGGTCATAATATGTCAGTATGACTTTCTTGTTTAGTCCTTGTAGCTGTGTTGAGTGTTAACTTGACAAGGTTTGTACACTCTGTGAGCCCCTAGCTGCCTTTTTTACACAACAAGCCATCAACAAGCTATCCTATCCAATCCTGATATCCTTTAAATAAAGTTATTGTCCCATAAATAAATCTGAGATACTCACTCAAAAATTGAACCACAATTAGCCACCTCCTCTACATAGATGACATAAAACTGTATATCAAGACCGAGCGAGACATTGACTCACTGATCCAAACCACCAGGATCTACAGCATTGATATTGGAATGTCATCTGGACTTGAGAAGTGTGGTCGAATGTTGACAAAGTAAGAGAAGATAATAGATACAGGAGGGGTCTCACTCCCAGAAGGAAAAAAGTCAGACCTTGAGGACAGCTACAAATTCCTTGGTGTCCAGCAAGCAAATGGCAACCTCGATGAGGCTGCAAGGAAATAAGCCACAACCAAATACTTAAAACAAATAAGGAGAGCACTAAGAAATCAGCTCAAGGGCAAGAACAAGATTTGGGAAATAAACAGCTATGCCCTGCTAGTAATCAGATATCTGTCAGGAATAATGAGCTGGCCAAAAGGAAAAAATACAGACCACAGATGTTAAGACACAAAAGCTCCTAACCATGCATGGACCATTACACCCCAAATCCAGCACCCTGAAACGGTATGCTAGCAGTAAGGAAGGAGTCAGAGGACTAGCTAGTGTGAGACCTATGATCCAAGATAAAACAGCCAAGGTCTTTAAGTACCATCAAGGATAAGACCTCTACAGATGACATGCTCAGTGAATGTCACAGACATGGGCAAACAGAGGAGCAGGTGCTGGAAATACTATTGTGGAAAGACACCCCTACATGTGATGTACCACCGACAGGACATAGGTCAACTAAGACAAACAAAAACTGAGTTTTAGGTAGCAGTAGGTTGCGGTTTCTGAACAGAAACATTAGTAGAAATGTTAGCTTTATCTATGCACTCTTCTGAATAAAAATTTCTGAAGTTTATCCTGGAATATGCCCATCTCTCTCCAAGTTAAATGGTCACAGGCCTAAGTGCTCGATTAACCAATGGTACTTCTGAGGCCTTGACTTCCCCAAAAAACCTCTATTTCCTCTTTGATTCCTTGATATTTTGAATGTTATATATAAATGTGTATACTGGTCTCATAATGTTTAAATGTCTCCTTAAACCATGAAACAGTCAGAATTGTATATTTTTGTAAACAGACCTCATAAACCCTAATTGTCTCCATAAACCACCAGGTTGTCAAGTCCTCATAAGCCTGTGTAAATTCATATGTGAAATGTATGTATGTTCTGATATGTTTTTCTTAATTTTGAAGTGAGAATTTTCTTCTATGGGTAAAATCAAAATTTTTGACATACTTTTCGTGTTCACCAGATGCAGGGAAAGGTGTGTCCTCATAAACCACCAAAATGTCATAGTGGCTTCATAAACCATATCTACATGTATGTGTGTGTGTGTGTGTGTGTGTGTGTGTGTGTGTGTGTTTTCCACTTCAAACACTTCAACCCCAGAGCCGTGTGCACTGCATTGTACTGACTGTAAATGAGGGGGAAACTATTTAATCGGATCCATTACTTTTCAACATGGTTTAATGTAAAGTTTCATTCAGTACAAACTTTAGTTACACCAATCTAACGAGACAGAGCCTGGATTTGTATTCTGAACAGTTTAAACATGTTTGAAACGGAGACGTGCGTGACGCGTCTAAAATTCGCACCTGCTCCGCTATTACGGAAATTAAACTAACAAGATGAATAACATGAAATTATTTTAGGCACAGACAACATCCCCCACACTTCTGAAAAGCTTGCAACGCGCCTGATCGCTCATGTACGTCTTAATTATCTTTCATTAGACGATAATCAATAAAACGATTTATATAAAATGGATCCAGAAGTTGTAGCCCGTCTCTGCCTTCAATTTTTGGTATTTTTCACCCTGTTGATGGTTTTACTGAGCAGGTGCCACTTTTGTCCTACGTTTCTTTTTAAAACATGTTTAGACTGTTCAGAATACAAATCCAGGCTCTGTCACGTTTGATTGTTGTAATTAAACTTTGTAGGTGGGGAAGGTCAGAAAGCAGCTCAGAAGCGCCGATATGATTACGCACAAGCGTGACGCGTCAACCCGGTCTCACAGTAAGACCAGGTTGGAACTGTTCAGGTTTACGCAGACAATCTTTACATTTAGAATTAGCATACAGATGTAAAATTAATGCAGTAAAATATAAAGCATTTTATTTAAATATCCATTCATTATTTCACAAGCACAGAGAGCTGCATCAAATGGATGGAAGAGCCGCATGCGGTTCCAGAGCCGCCGACCCCTGTGCTAGCCTACTTTATTGTCCCCAGCAATTTTTAAACCCCACTCAAGTGTATGGTTATTGTCCCCAGCAATTCTGAAAACAAACTGACGCCCTTGGCAACAGGCATGAAGTCGTTTAATGAATGAATGAATGAATGATCAATTTTATTCAGTCATCATAAAAATAATTTATGTAAACAGTAACATATCATACAAATAGATACATATATTTCCATTTCTCCACAACATATATGTTCATATATTTGTATATAGTATCTATTTTAGTATATCATAACTGAACAGGTTTAGGCAGAAGCAAAAGCTTATAGAATTGCCTAACCTACTTACAAATCAATTTTCATTTTCCCTCAATGTGCCAATAACAAAAAAGAAAAAAAGAAAAACACAAACCCATCCTCCAACATCAACTTAATACTCTTCAAAAATACTTTACTGATAAGTATTTTAAAAACTGAAAGTGAAGTTGCTAATTTAAATTCTATTTTAGCCTCATTCTAAATTTTTACTCCAATTAGATACATCTCCTTTTTATACCCTTTTAAGCTTTTTGTACAACAAACATACATACACCTCTTAAATCATATTTACTTTCCCTCTTTACAAAAAACATTTGTATATTTTCTGGCAGAAACATTAATTTTGCTCTAAACATAAATTGCATTATTTTATAATAATATAGATATTCTATTTTCATAATCTGTGATTTTAAAAACAACGGATCAGTATGAGCATAATAATTGCTCTTGTTTATAACTTGAATAGTTTTCTTTCGTATAGTTTTTATTTCATTTATATGTGTTTTAAAAGTTGAACCCCATATTTCTATACAGTATGACATGTAAGGTTCTATTAGTGGGTAGTATATTAAACGTAATGCCTTATAGTTTGGCCTGTCTTTCACTTTATATAATAGACCCAAAGATTTTGCAATTTTTCCTTTTATATAATTTAAATGATGTTTCAAGGATAAATTAGAGTCAATCACAACGCCAACAAATATTATTTCAGACACTCTTTCAATTTTAGTATTAAATAGTAGTAATTTAAAGTCCCCATTTTTTACCGTCTTATTTCCAAATATCATACATTTAGTTTTTTTCATATTCAGTGATAATTTATTTACATCAAACCAAGATTTGAGGACATTTAACTCTTTTTTGGCCTTCTATAAAAATTCTTTTACATCTTTACCTGAACAAACTATATTTGTATCATCTGCAAACATTATAAATTTGAAAAATTCTGTCACGTTACATATGTCATTTATAAATAATTTTGGACCTATTACTGACCCTTGTGGAACTCCCCATTTTATTTCTCTAAATCCAGATTTTGTCTGTCTTTTAAGTAACTCTATCCAGGACTTTGCTATACCTCGTAGACCATAATTCTCCATCTTTTTCAATAATCTCCTGTGGTCAATCGTGTCAAAAGCCTTCTTTAAATCCACAAATATACTATTAGAGAGTTCTTCCTTTTCACTTGCTTGTGCTATTTTGTCTACCATCTGCATTATTGCATAGGTAGTGGTTCAGTTTTTTCTAAATCCGTACTGACTATCATTTAATAGTTTTTTTTAGTAATATATATGTCCAGCTGATTCACAAATTTCTCTAGTATTTTTGAAAATTGTGGAATAATTGCTACTGGTCTGTAGTTTTCCATAGAATGTTTATCTCCATTTTTTAATATTGGGATCACTTTTGTTATCTTCATAGTTTTAGGAAAATATCCGGGTCGCGGGGGCAGCATCCCAACTAGGAAGCTCCAGACTGTCCTCTCCCTGGCCTTCTCCACCAGCTCCTCCGGCAGGACCCCAAGGCGTTCCCGGACCAACGTGTCCTGGGTCGACCCGGGGGCCTCCTGCTGACATGCCCGAGACCACCTCCTGTAGCAGAGTGGAACACAATTGACATCCAACTGGGATGCACCTGGGGTGAGCGAGCTGTTAGAGCACCAGGTTGTGCGAGCTGTCAAGTCTGGCGGTTTTAACTGGTTTTAACTGGTTTTAATCCTTTTTGGTTTTAACCGTTTTTTTTTTGTTTTGTGTTGTTTTTTGTTTTTACCACTGTGAGCTTTTTATTTAATTTTTTTACTTTTAAAATAACTTCTTGGAGCTTGACTGCTGTGTTTTTACCTGCTGCCTACTTCCACCTGCCTCATGCCTCTTACCTGCAGCCCTGGGTGTGTCGGCTGTGTGAGGCTGAGGCAGAAAGTTGTAGAGCTGGAGAAGAGGATCTCCACGCTCCACCAAATCCAGGACCATGAGCGCAACGTGGATACCATTTTCTCTTGGACCTTCGCCACCACTGATGGGGCTCAGCTGGCGGATGCTGTCTCATGCCAGCCCGGTGTAACTGTTGGAGCAAATTCCATCTCCGGTTCTCCAAGCAAGCTCGGAGTGCCGGAGGCCTGCACAGCATTCGCGGCGGAGGAGGAGCACTGGTTCCAGCTGGGGGCAAAGCCGAAAGCCCCCCTCAGCTCCACTCCCTTGCTCCAGGGTGCATGGGTCAAGGTTGGGTCCGGCCAAGGTGGGGGTACGCGGGGCGGCGGCCGCCGATCTCCTCCACCTGGCCTGTCCTTGTCCAACCGTTTCGGCACCTTGGAGTTGGATTTTCCTCCTCTGCCAGCCCCTGGCCGTGACTTTACAGGACCCTCCCAGCCGCTGCGGGAACAGCTGAACGACAGCGGCCCTCCACGTCGCACAACCCCCAGACTGAAGCTGGGACCCACCAAGGAGCGCTGACTTCTCGTCGCTGCAGTCCTGGGGGAGCTTAGCCCATCACTCAGCAGGTCCTGGAAGGCACAACCCCCCAGACTGAAGCTGGGATCCACCAAGGTGCGCTGACTTCTCGTTGCTGCAGCCCTGGGGGAGCTCAACCCATCACTCAGCAGGTCCTGGAAGGGTCCTCTGCCCAGCTTCAACCAACTAACACACCCACACTACCACCACCACCATCAACAACCACTCTCATCGTTGGGGACTCCATCATCCATGAGGTCAGGATGAGAGGAGCCCTGACCTTCTGTTACCCTGGAGCTACAGTGGTGGACATTGCAGGACACATCCCAGACCTCATCCAGAAACACACAACAGTGAGTAGAATCATCATCCACGCCGGTACCAATGACATCCGTAAGCAACAGTCAGAGCTCTTCAAGCGTGATTTTATTCACCTTTTTAATCTTTTAAGAGCCATGCACCTGTCTGTTTTTATCTCTGGCCCCACTCCCACCATGGGCAGAAGAATCAGCCATTTTAGCAGACTTTTATCATTTAACACCTGGCTTCCCTCTGCCACCGTGATCCGTAATGTTGGTTTTATAGACAATTTTAACATTTTCCGGGGCAGGAGACACCTGTTTGGAGCGAATGGGCTTCACCTAAATAAAAAGGGGACCCGTACTCTAACCATGAGCCTCCACGACCCGCCCCCCCCCCCCGCCCCCCCCCCCCCCGTCTACTCCACCGGCCTCATCTGCTCCCACTTCCTGATGTGTAGCTGATCCCTGCTCCTACCAACCCAGCCCTGATTTTAACAGTAAATCGAATATCGGACTTGGACCTTGCCATACCTCATTCATACCTGTTATTATCAGCAGAGAGTGGACAAACAAGCATAAAGCAAACAAAAGCAACCCCAATAATCTAAAACCGTTACCAAAAGTCCCACCTTCAGTTAATACAGTCATTTCTTCATCAGTTACTATTAATATGGCTCTTTTAAATGTTCGTTCTCTGCTGAACAAAATGTTTTTAATAAATGACCTGATTTTAGATCGCAATCTTCACTGTCTGCTTTTAACAGAAACATGGCTGAGTTCAAATGCACCTGTTGTTCTCACAGAGGCTTCTCCGCCAGATTTTAATTTTAATTTTTCTGTGAGGAGTAGCAAAAGGGGAGGCGGTAGTGCTTTTATTAGTTCATCAATACTTTCTGCCAAACCAGTTTAATTTGATCATTTTAACCCCTTTTGAATATACAGCAGCAGTTTTTAGTTCTGGGCAGCCTTTGACACAATAGATCATGAAGTGCTGCTTCACCGTCTTCATCATTATGACAGGATATCAGGGTTAGCCCTGGAATGGTTTAGATCATACCTGACAAATAAAAAAATGTGTGTTAGGATGGGAAGTTATTCCTCAGAGTACTCTGATCTACCTTGGGGTCAAAATGATCATGAGAACGGTGAGCAAGAATCCCAGAACCACACGGGGGGACTTGGTGAATGACCTGCAGAGAGCTGGGACCACAGTAACAAAGGTCACCATCAGTAAAACACTACAATGGCAGGGAATCAAATCCTGCAGTGCCAGACATGTTCCGCTGCTGAAGCCAGTGCATGTCCAGGCCCATCCGAAGTTTGCCAGAGAGCACATGGATGATACAGCAGAGGATTGGGAGAATGTCATGTGGTCAGATGAAACCAAAGTAGAACTTTTTGGTATAAACTCAACTCGTCGTGTTTGGAGGAATAAGAATACTGAGTTGCATCCCAAGAACACCATACCTACTGTGAAGCATGGGGGTGGGAACATCATGCTTTGGGGCTGTTTTTCGGCTAAGGGGACAGGACGACTGATCCGTGTTAAGGACAGAATGAATGTGGCCATGTATCGTGAGATTCTGAGCTAAAACCTCCTTCCATCAGTGAGAGCTTTGAAGATGAAAAGTGGCTGGGTCTTCCAACACGACAATGATCCCAAACACACCGCCCGGGCAACAAAGGAGTGGCTCCGTGAGAAGCATTTGAAAGTCCTGGAGTGGCCTAGCCAGTCTCCAGACCTCAACCCCATAGAAAATCTGTGGAGGGAGTTGAAAGTCCGTGTTGCTCGACAACAGCCCCAAAACATCACTGCTCTCGAGAAGATCTGCATGGAGGAATGGACCAAAATACCAGCTACTGTGTGTGCAAACCTGGTAAAGACCTGTATAGTAATCGTTTGACCTCTGTTATTGCCAACAAAGGTTATGTTACAAAGTACTGAGTTGAATTTTTGTTATTGACCAAGTACTTATTTTCCACTCTGATTTACAAATAAATTCTTTAAAAATCCTACCATGTGAATTCATGGATTTTTTTCACATTCTGTCTCTCACAGTTGAAGTGTACCTATGCTGAAAATTACTGACCTCTGTCATCATTTTAAGTGGGAGAACTTGCACAATCGGTGGCTGACTAAATACTTTTTTGCCCCACTGTATATATATATATATATATATATATATATATATATATATATATATATATATATATATATATATATATATACATATATATATATATACACACACATATATATATATATATGCGTGTGTGTATATATATATATATATATATATATATATATATATATATACATACACAATATATATATATATATGTATGTGTATATATATATATATATATATATATATATATATATATATATATATATATATATATATATATATATATATATATATATATATAGAGGCTATTATTGTCACAATTCTCAAAAATATTAGAAAAATTATATATTGCCAGGTTGGACCGATTCCTGATCAATGAAGAGATATTAAATGACAGTCAGTATGGTTTTAGAACAAATCATTCAACATCCATGGCATTAATTGAATTAACAGAAGAAATATCGGAAGCCCTTGACAAAAAAAATCATCTCATAAGTATCTTTATTGATTTAAAAAAAGCATTCGATACAGTGGATCATACAATTCTTATTAAAAAAACTTTGTAAATATGGCATCAAAGGGATGGCCCTAAAATGGATAACAAGTTTTCTTACCGATAGGCAGCAATATGTTCAAATAAACAACACAAAATCACATATAAATAACATTACTTGTGGTGTACCACAAGGGTCGGTATTGGGCCCTAAACTATTTATCATTTATATAAATGATATTGTTGAGGCATCCAATATATTAAAATGCACCTTATTTGCAGATGATACAACTTTTTACTATTCAGGAGATAATGTTGAGCAGATGATAGAAGTGATACAAACAGAGATGAAAAAAAATTAAACAATGGATTGATGGAAACAAACTATCATTAAACAGTGATAAATCCTGTTTTATGATATTTAGTAATACAAATTCAAATGATGAAATTTTATTAAATATAGATGAGATTAATATTAAAAGAGTTCAAGAAGTCAAGTATCTGGGAGTCATCATTGATGAAAAACTGTCATGGAAACTACATATAAACAGTGTCAAAACTAAAATATCTAAAACGATTGCACTGTTACATAGAGCAAAAGGGTTGCTTGATAATAATTCATTATATTTGTTATATAACTCACTGATCGTACCGTACCTGAACTACTGCATTGAAATCTGGGGAACAACATATAAAACTTACACAAATTCCATTTAGATCTTACAGAAAAAAGCAATAAGTATATTCACAAGGAGCAACTACAGAGATCCGTCCAATCCATTATTTATTAAATTAAAAACACTAAAATTCTATGATCTGGTGGACTACAATATTTTAAAATTTATGTATAATGCAAACAAAAGGAACGTACCTGCAGGATTAATTAAACGATTTTCAAAAAGACATAGCAAATATGATTTAAAGGGACATGAATTATTTAATATACCTAGACATCGGATACTCGTAAAGGAACATTGTGTCTCCATATATGGAGTTAAATTGTGGAATAAATTGAATACTGAACTCAAGAATGCAAAAACAATATTGACTTTCAAAAAAGAGATAAAAAATAAAACGATTAACTTATATAGATCCATTACATAAATGTGTGAGGGGAGGGGGGTGGGGGGGATTAAAGGAACAAAATATTAACCTAGTATGTGCTTGTATGTGTATATATGTATGTATATAGATCTGTAACTTAATGCTTCTTTCTGTGTAAATTGTTTTCTTTTTCTATTTTTTTCTCAAATTCATGGGTTGAGATTTTGTCGGCCAACAAGTCCAGGAACTATATTGTTCAATTTCCTTAAGAGTCATATGATTATTTCATTTGTATTAATGCTATTTTAGTTAAAAGGGGCAGACAACATAAGTTTTTCTTCTTTCTGTCCCCTTTTTCATTTTGGCTTGCAGCAATTTAGTTCTGATTGTATTTTTATTTTAATGTCAATAAATGAAAATAAAAGATTTAAAATAATAATAATAATAATAATCAGACGTCAAGCTAAACAGACAGGGTTAAAAAAATATGATCGACCTTTTTCCCCATCACTTTCCTTTTTTAAATAGTAATTAATAAACATTTGATACCATTACAGTTTCCTTTGATTTAATTTTAAATAAATATTGAGAGTGCCCAGGTAGCACATAAACAATGCAATTTAACGGTTTTCTTAAAGTAGGAACGTTTAACCTGTGCGGCCAGAGCGCTCTCCTTCCTTCTGCTCTGCGTAACCTGAGCTGATCACCTACTTGTGTGTAATCAAATGTCTATAGGGGAAAAGATGGAAAAGCTATAGCCATGAGGTTCACTTTTGCCTCAGACCGACTTATTGCTGTTTTATGGTGTGGCTGAATCTGCGATCCGCTGCCATGCAGACTGGAATAACAAATGCTGCAGTAACATGAATTGTAGTCAGGTTCGGAGTCACTGGCTGGAGCAAACCCGACTTTAACATGTCATCCCAAAATAGAAGCTAATGTCTTAATTTGTCCTGGAATGAAAAATGTTATAAAACCTCTTAAAAGTTTTTATCACGGAGGAGGCAGCGCTCATTTCTGTCTTCAGCCAGAGTTTGTGCAGCGTGCGCTTATTGAATCTGTGTGTGTGTCAATTTAAAAGACTATATAAAGAAAAAAACATAGAATCCTATGATTGATAAGTAAATATTGAATAAGTATATTGATACATTTTATTGTGATTTTGTTTACAAAGATAAGGAAGTTCTATACTTGGTTTGTGTATAAGGCCAATCTGTAAATTATATTGTATGAAGTAGAAAGGGGTAGATCATATAAGACTTCTTCTTCCTCCCCCTTTTTTTTCACTTGGGAGACTGTTGATGATTGTATTTGCATGAATGATGAATGAAACTGCTGAGTGAGAAAATAAATTAACAATTAACAATAATGTTACCAATAACTGTACTATATATTACCTTACACTCAATATGTTTCTGTACATAAAAGGCAACTCCCCCGCCTCTCTTATTTACGGTAAACATATTATACCCCTCCAGTTCAAAGCAAGAATCTGTTTCTTTTGTTAGCCACGTCCTCAGGGGCTGCATCCTCACCTTGTTGATCTTTAACTGTATTTCTTAGATGACTTTGATGCTTTGTTTCCAGCCCAGTAATTTGTAGATCAATTTCTTTATAGTATTCTGTTCTTTGTTTCAGTCTTCCAGACTTCTGATCTCTCTGTTTGATCAAGGCCTCCAGCTTCTGTTCCTACTCCTTTTTGCCCATAAGATTATCTTGTTGCTTTATCTTTTTATTTATTTCCTCATGCCAAAAAATCTGATTTTTTTTCTTCTGTCCAGCTCCATTTCCAAGCTAGCTGTTTCTTGCTGGTGGTGATATGCTATCTCCTTCTTCAGAACCAGGATGTTAAGAATAGAAAATGTATTTTCTTTCAATAGAAAAAAGAAAAAAAGGTAATAAAACAAAGAAAATGAAACCATATGTTGTCCAGTTTTTAGCAAAAAATGTTGAAATCTCTTTAAACTTTTGTTCTTTATCTGTATTGCTCCATCTCCTAGAGGCTTGGGGACAGGGGACATTGACTGAAACATCTGGAGAGACCATGGGTCTCATTTATGAAACATTGCGTAGAATCCTTACTAAAACCGTACCTATGCTCAGCAAAATAAATGTACTTACGCCAGGTAGGTTTGTGATCTATCAAACATGGAGTACACACAGCTACATGCAATCTCCACTTCATAAATTGGAGACTAACGAGAATGTTCCAGACAAGGAGCTAAAGACAAAGACCAGAATCTTGAATAGGACTCAGTGTTTAACCAGACCAAAGCAGTGAGGGGGGGAGTGGCATGCACCCATTTCCATGCTCCATAAAGAAACCTGGCTACAGGTTCTGGCCCCTGATTTTACAGTTTTTAACCTGAAGCATTGGGTTTCTAGCCTAGGGGTGAAATGGGATGATGATCTCACAATGACCCCTCAGATAAACTTGGTGGTGAGATCCTGATTTTATCAATCACGCCATTGAACTCGCCTAAAACCGATACTAAAGCAGAGACACGTGGAATCAGCCATCCATGCTTTTATCTCCTGGCTTGACTATGCAGAGGTGCTCCAGTCTCTGCCTTGGTCCAGGTGGTTCTAAATGCTGCTGCTAGGTTCCTGACGAACACAAGCTGACACAGTCATATTACCCCAGTCCTGGCACATCTCCACTGGCTTCTGGTTGCCTTCTGTGTGAGGACCTATGGTATGGTATGGTATGGTATGGTATGGTATGGTATGGTATGGTATGGTATGGTATGGTATGGTATGGACCTAGCGCTGACCAGCTGTGTGTCTCGGTGAGCAGGCGTTAATGTTGCTGCTCTCAGACTGCCGACTACAGTCAGACTGGTTTTGGTCCCCTTTAAAGACCTGCTTTACGACTTGGCTTTTGGACAGAGGCTATTTAACTTTACATTTGTTTTTTGTTTTACCTGTTTTTAATGGCAATATGCAGCTCTCACACTGTGGTTAAATGTGTTATATTCAGAAAATAGTATGGTGTCCGTTCCTGGTCTCTGTAATCCTCACCAGCTCCTCTCTTTAGACATATTTGTTGTGGTTTGAACTCGTGACCTTTGGTTCTCTCACAGGAGCATGTTTCTGGAGATGTTCAGCACACGAGCCACGGTTGATGTCAGGGGCTGAATGTCTGGACCGGAGAGTGAATCCGACGTTAGACCCGGGGAGGTCCTCACTAGAACGTTTTCTCACACCTAAACCCCAGAGAGGGTTGTGGATGAAAATCCCAGGCAGCCACTGAGCCCACCTCATCTGAACTTCCATCGTTGGAAGGGCTGCTTAGATATTTGTGTTTATGAGAAAAAGGTGAGTTCCTAACTCTGAACACCCGTGCAGGCTCCAGGCTCAAACTGAAATGAGGGTTTTGGTTGCTCTAAAAGAACCAAACAAGCCAGTTTTCCTCAGCAGCAGTGTGTGTTTGTGAAGCTGCTGTCACTGTTTTCCCCTTAGCCTCTTTTATCCCTCAATCCTCTACAGCACTTCTTGTCTTTTCATATCAAGGCCTGGCATGAAAGTGCCAGAAGGCATTTCACTCTGCAGACTCTCCTCAGGGGGCTGAGCCCCACATCATCACAAAACAATAGCAGCCTGAGTTCCCGCAGGAGGCTCTCCGCCTCACCGATGGCCACGTGCAGCCACAGCCAGAGAGGAAACGAGGAACCGAACCACTGCTTCTGTTCTCGGTCTTTGTGCTTTTCATTTTGTTGCTCACCTGCAGATCTTCAAGGATCAAGGTGACATTCTGACTCAACTCTTTTTTGCTAAATTTCAGGCTCCATGCTGGAGACCATTCTTCATCTTTAGACCATCAATTAATAGAAAGAATAATTAGAGCATCCTCCTGCAGCTGATTCCTTTCAAAGCTCCTCTGTCTGCTCTTTGCAGCAGAGATAAAGAGGATAATAGAAGCGCTGCTGAGAGAGAAGGTGATCAGTGTAGTCCCCAGAGACCTTCATAGAGTCAACAAGTCCCTCTGCAGGTTCACTAGTCCAGGAATTTGTGTTGACGTGAGCAGGTGAATAAAGGAAATAAACTTGGAGAGAAGGTAAAAATGGTCTGTATTTTACCACCAGCTCAGTGGCCTAGCGGTAGAGTGTCCTCCCTGAGACTGGGAGATCAGTGTTTCGATTCCCGGTCGGGTCATACCAAAGACTTTGAAAAAAATGGGACCAATACCTCCCTGCTTGATACTCAGCATTAAGGGGTTGGATCGGGGGGTTAAACCACCAAATGGTTCCCGAGCGCAGCCGTGTCTGCAGCTCACCGCTCCCCCATGGGATGGGTCAAATGCAGAGAACAAATGTCGCACACACACATCAGTGTGTGTGACAACCAAATGGGACTTTAACTTTATTTGCACAGCACCTTCTTAGGGTTTCACAACCCCCCAAAGCACTTCACAACACAGTCATTCACCCATTCACACACTGGTGGGGATGAGCTACGGTGTAGCCACAGCTGCCCTGGGGCGCTCTGACAGAGGCAAGGCTGCTGAGCACTGGCACCACCGGTCCCTCCAACCAGCAGGCTAGGTGGTGTAAGTGTCTTACTCAAGGACACAACAGCAGAGTTCTCTGGTTGGAGCTGGGATTGAACCTGCAACCTTCCGATTACTGGACAACCCACTCTACCTCCTGAGCTGCTGCGGTCCTGTCTCTGATGTTTCCCAAGAAATGTAATCAGCTGATAACTTCATGCCTTGTTGTAAAAACCTCTGATGTTTTTAATGTTCTTTCCTTTAATAAATCCTGCAGTTATAACGTTTATCAGAAGCTTCGCGCCTTCACCCATCCATCCTTTTATTTTAAATTTCCCTGCAAAAGCTGAAGCATCATTTCAGTTTCATCCGTTTCTCATTTATCGTGTTTCTGTCAATGAGGATCCACATTGTTGTTGTTTTTGGACAAGATTAATAACAGGCTGCATTGTTTGACTCTAGTGAAGAACATTACACCTTCGCACTTTTCCACATGATTGTGATATTTCACCCGGTCTGGATGGACATCCATCCGGCCGACTGGTGAAGTTTGAGATCCAGACCTCCAGAAGCCACATCTGGCCTCTCACACACGCCTCTTATACACCACATAGGGAAGATAATCACATTTCCTTTCAGATTGAGAAGGTGGTGGCAGATTTGCTGCAACAGTCTAAACAATTGTTTCTTTTCTGCGTGCGTCAGCTGTTGTTGCAACAGGGCTGACTGGAGAAAAAACGCCTTGCCTGTTGGAAGCTGAGCACCAATCAGGAATCAAGCTTGGGTCGTTTGATTGGCAGCTCATTACCACACACATGCACACACGCACACGCACACACACACACACACACACACACACATACACACACACACACACACACACACACACTCTCTCTCTCTCTCTCTCTCTCTCTCTCTCTCTCTCTCTCTCTCTCTCTCTCTCTCTCTCTCTCTCTCTCTCTCTCTTGAATGGCTCTTTGAGGGAAATGACTAATGAACATTGAGGTCCCATCACTGAAGTAAACACGTTAAGATCTATAAAAAAAGTGTTTAGGTTCATCTAACTAGATGACTCAATAATCAACAGAGTGAAATCTAATGAAATATTTAAAGCCAAATGTACAAAATTACAACTAAATATCTACAATCACTGATTCTACGTAACCGTGTTGTAGTTCTTGGTGAAAGGATGATATTTTACACGATTCTGCTCTAAAACGAATCGTTTCTGTTCCACTAATTATTTAAAGTGAGAGTAGAGCTCCAGAGCACCATCTAGAGGGGCCCGGCCCCACTGGCCCCTAATGCCACAAATCACATCTCAAAATAGTTCAAAGTAAATAAATACAAACAAATCTGATTATTTCTTTATTAAATATAAAATCCAGAACCAAGTCTAGAATATAAAGTTCTAACTAAATATTTCAAATCAAATCAAATTCATTTTAGGTTTACTGCAATATAGTCTAATCAACTTAGGGGTAAAGCAACCAGATTACACGAGTCCTTTAAACAACTTCATTAGCATGCAGGGAGACAAATGTCTAAATAATTATGTAAACAAGACCAAACATATGGGGTGCCAATTATAAAGTAACATAGTAAAAACTAATGATTACATTTGACCACATTTAGCTCCTCAATAGGAATCTAGATTTTTCTCCCTTTAACAGGTGCAGCCGTAGCTAACAGGTGCAGCCGTAGCTAACAGGTGCAGCCGTAGCTAACAGGTGCAGCCGTAGCTAACAGGTGCAGCCCAGCCTACCTGCCGTGCACACTGATGAAGTTCAGGTGTAAAAAGGTACTTTTGTTTGGACCTTTAATATCCAGGTGAGCTGTTGGAGGACCACTTCTCTTGTGTGTGTTTGGTTCTGAGCAGCTGAAGAAATCAAGTCTTTTACGTATTATTTACTGTCAAACGCCACATATGTTTATGTTTATGTTTATTTATTTAGCAGACACTTTTATCCAAAGCGACTTACAATTTATAACCTATAGGGCAAGTTGTGATCTGTGGGGGAAACCGGAGTACCCGGAGGTAACCCACGCATGCATGGGGAGAACACGCAACTCCACGCAGAAAGGCCGCAGCCGAGTTTCGAACCTGCGACCTCCGTGCTGCGAGGCAACAGTGCTAAACACTGTGCCACCATGCAGCCTCATAGCCTCAAATCTTTACTGTTGATGGGACAAGGGGGACATTTTTAACTTGGACAGCTTTCACCAGATGTGGAGGGGACATTTCTGCTTAGAGCAGCAAGAAGGTTGCGGGTTTAACCCCTGACCGGGGCTTTGTTGCTCATTCATGATGACAGGTGTTTTTTCTTTGCAGTGGTTGAAAACACAGACCTGGAGACGGCGAGTCAAGGCGGTTTCTCCCGCCGCCTCAGACACACATCACCCCCGTCTGTCCTAAAAATGTCTGAAATTTCAACATTTCTAAAGAAAAAGTCCTTTTCAAAAACTTGACGTGCAAATAAAAAATGAACACTGACTGCATGAAACCTGCAGCCTTCAGCTTGTACCAGTGTCATCTGAGTCTGAGAACTTCCTGTTCCCTGGAGACGACCCAGCAGCTGCCTGAGCGCCACGCTTATCTCTGATTTCCCACAAAAGAAGGTTTTTCACGAGTCTTATCACTTTACCAGAGGAGAGAGAAGAAGCAGGGAGGAGGAGGACGGGTGAGATAGGAGGTCACCGCCCCCGCAGCACAAGGCCACAACCTTGCTTTCCCATCTCAGGGTGCCGAGCACAGAGACAGCTGAGGTGAGACCTTCACAGACAGGAGGAGACAGACCAAGCAGAGCAGATGTCAGAAGCTAAGAACCGCCATGTCTCTGGTCCTCGCGTGTCTCTGTCTGTCTCTGCATCTGATCCCACCTGTGGTGGCGTTTAGCACCACAGGTGGAACTCTGGCTTCTCAGGCATCTGTTGAAGACATGAAAGACGTTTGATTAGAGGAGAAGTGGAGCTGGGTTTCAGCTGCACAACAGAAGAAAACTACCTGTTCCAAGCATCCAGTTCCATCTGCTCCTGACCTACAGCAGATGTTTGTTTCTTAAACCCTTCAGTGACAGGCAGCAGGCCACCACCAGCAGGTCGGCCAGTAAATTCAGAATCAGGAGAAGGAAGACATTTTTAAACAAGAAAACATCAAAACATCATTCCAAACTTGTGTACATTTCTCCCTGTGAGGAAAGCACCAGGAAGGTTCTGACCGAGCTGCAGCTGGCCGTGGACTACAAACCAGCAGACTGCAGGAAAGTCAGCGACATTAAAGATAAAAACGTATTTATTCAAGCAGCTGCAGGGTTCACCGGCCACACCGACCAGCAGGGATCGATCCGGCAACTGTCTGATAACCTGCTCTAGCTCCTGACCTACTGCTTTAACTGTGCAGCTTTCTTTCAGATTCAGACATGCAGCAGAACACCTGCTCAGGTAGGAGCTGCTGCAACGTCTGCCCAAGGCCCAGAGCCGCTCCGCCGGGCCGCTGATGAGGCCAGCAGGAGCAGAACATTGTGATCCTTTCAGCCACAAAGCTGCATGTCTCACTTCTGACTGAAGCTCCTCCTGCAGTTTGTGTTGTTCTGCTGTTGATCCGTGGTCCATCAACCTTCTGGCTTGTGTTTTCATCCTCACTGACTCGGTTCTTGCAAAGAACCGGTGCAAAGGTTCAGTTCAAAGTTCTAACTGGGAGTTCTGGTTCAAGTGGACGACAGATCCTGGAGCGATGCAAACAACGATCACTAAGAAAATCACAGGAAGCGCAAGGACTCATTAAAATCAGCTGTTCAAGGTTTATTTAGAAAGGGCGCTGACTTCATCTTTTAGGTATTACGTTAAATAACAGCGGATGGGTTCGGGTCAGTCTGAACGACACGTTTTCGGGGACAGACCACGATAAAGACAGGCAGAGAACGCTGAGGATGAATGTGTGAACGTATGAGTCAGCTGGAACCAAAGTCTCACTCTTGGCTTTTCCAGCAGGTAAGGCCTGTTTAAGGTCAAAGGTCACACGTTCAGATCAGCTTTGTCTGATGCTGAAACCCAAGCAACAGAAAAGCAGATCTGACAATGATAAAACCTGATCCAAAGGTCTGGTGACCTTTGACCCAGGTAATATTGAACCAGGACCTGACCCTCCTCATGGGGCTCAGCTCCCCCCGACCTCATAGAGATGTCTGGGCACTAGGAATGTCCGTTGGCAGCAGCAGCTATCTCCATGGCCTTGGGTGAGCTCGGCTCGATGCTGTCATTGTTCAGAAAGTCTGGAAAATTCTTCCTGAATGTTTTTGCACTTTGGAATTCTGCAACATTTAGATTCAAACTCTGTAACCTCCCAGGGCCTGTGTCCACATCGTGGACATTGGCTCCTTGCACTTTAACCCTCTCAGGCTCAACATAAGTTCTGATAAAAGGACGAACAACTAAGTCCTTCAGGGAAACTTCTGAGTTAAAAATGCTCATAAATACGTTTGTGGAGTAACCAGGTAGGTAGGTTTTAACCTGCCTGCCTCCAGAGGGTTAAGCTTTTATTCTCCTCTACTTAGACCTGTTTGTTGTTATTCATAAACACTTTATGACTTTAATTAGAAATGTTTTTTGTCTTTCTTTTTTAGGATATTTGACAACATTGTTTTTGAATTGAATGGTTTGTAACTTCTGTTAATTACAGTCAACTAATCTGTAATAGCTAGATTTGTTTTTCTTTTAATAACCCCTTAGTATTCCAGCGTCCTGCCCGTGGGACAAAACCCCACTGTGTTCATTAAACCTGGAAATTTAAGGAGTTAAATCAAACCAAAACCAAGTCCGGGTCCCAGGAGGTTAAATATAGAAAAATGCTTTTACAAACCAACCATCAGGTTTGAGTTGAGAAACCACACGATGAGAATATAAATAATTAATGGGAAGTAAAAGACCAGGAAATTACTATGTGTATTACGATACCATGTGTATTACAATACCATGTGTATTACAATACCATGTGTATTACGATACCATGTGTATTACAATACCATGTGTATTACAATACCATGTGTATTACGGTACTATGCGTATTACGATACTATGTGTATTACGGCACCATGTGTATTACGGTACCATGTGTACTACAATACCACGTGTATTACGGTACCATGTGTACTACAATACCACGTGTATTATGGTACCATGTGTATTACGATACCACGTGTATTACGGTACCATGTGTATTACGGTACCATGTGTATTACGGTACTATGTGTATTACGGTACCATGTGTATTACAATGTATTATGGTACCATGTGTATTACGGTACCACGTGTATTATGGTACCATGTGCATTGCAGTGCTATGTGTATTACGATACTATGTGTATTACAATACCATGTGTATTATGGTACAATGTGTATTACAATACCATGTGTATTACGGTACCATGTGTATTAAAGTACTATGTGTATTACGATACCATGTGTATTACAATACCATGTGTATTACGGTACTATGTGTATTACGGTACCATGTGTATTACAATGTATTACGGTACCATGTGTATTACGGTAAAATGTGTGTTACAATACCATGTGTATTACGATACCACATGTATTACGGTACTATTTGTACTTCAATACCATGTGTATTACGGTACTATGTGTGTTACGATACCATGCGTATTATGATACCACGTGTAATACGGTACCATGTGTCGCGTAATGATGCATGAATGGAACGAGGATGCAAGTGTTTGATTTATTTATTTTTATTTCTTGTTTTCATCGTTTTTATCAGTTTTACGCACCATAGGAGATGGCATCGCTTTTTTCATTGTGTTGTGCTTGTACAATGACAATAAAGGCATTCTATTCTATTCTATTCTATTCTATTCTAGCCATTTTGTATTACTGGTCCATGCTGACGTGAAAGCCACAGCTCCATCCAGGAGAACCTCCTGTTGCTCCACAGCCCAAAGGTTCTGGGATGAACTGAGTCTGGAGCAGCTGGTGTGCTTCTGCTGACCTTGGTAGGATGCAGTCTGACCTTTGACCCTGGAGATGGATGTGGGTTCAAATCCCAGCAGATCAACAGATTCTGAAATAAACAGACCAGACGCTCAGTTTGAACTTCAGCAGGTTGTCTCAACCACGTCCATCTCTGAATCAACACTGAGTTACCGCCTGGTTAGAGCATTGTTACGGGACATGTGAGAACAGGTGTGTGTGACCTCAGCTGGACTCATCACAGATCATCAAGACTAAACCTTGATATAATTGACTTGTGCTCTCATTCATGTATAAGGTATCAGGGATATTCAATCCTGGACCTGGAGGGCCGGTATCCAGCACGTTTTAGTGGTTTCTCTGCTCCAACACACTTGATTTAGTGGATTGAGTCACCTGTGCAGCAGCTCATCAGGCTCTGTTAATCACCTTCTGATTGATATCAGGTGTGTTGAAGCTAACACCTGCTGGATACCAGCTCTCCAGGACCAGGAACTGAATACCCCTGATGTAGAGAAGGTTTCTTCCTCAGCCAGTTGCAGCAGCCTTGCCATGGCATCCATAACACACACACACACACACACACACACACACACACACACACACACACACACACACTTGTGCAGCTTGTTCAGGTGTGACTGTATGCCTTTACCCAGAGAGTCCTTGTCTGGAGACCTTGAGGGTTGTGTGTGTGTGTGTGTGTGTGTGTGTGTGTGTGTGTGTGTGTGTGTGTGTGTGTGTGGGCCGGAACATGTTGTCCTGAATGTTTCTCTTCTGGGTGCTCCTGACGTCTGTAGATAGGAGGAGATATCTGACTTCTGTGATTCAGACAATAACTGGCTGAGAACAGTTCTGAGTGATTCTGTAGACAGTGTTTGTTCTGTCCACAGGTGCTCAGAGAGAGAGAGAGAGCAGACAACAGCCACTCTGTCTCTGCTAAACATCTTCAAGGTCCCTGTGCTGGTATAAACGTCTGACAAGAGGAGCTTCCCCATGAGACACTCATCGGGATGCTGGCGAGGTATGACTTCTTCCCCGGCTCCAGCAGCTGGGATCAACTTCAACACTTCAGCTTGAGCTAATTCCGTTCATGGCTTTGCTTTTTGTTTTATTTGTTGCTTCATAACACTAAAATGTAGAGATTTTAAAAGGATTTCAGATATTTTTTCAGTTTTTCATGACTTCACAAATTTATTTTCATCCTCATGATGCAGGTTCCGGTGTGCAGCACCACGGCTGGAGCATGGTGGTGACATGGCGGCGACAGACTTGTGTGCAGAAGGACTCGTTGCACTCGTTGTTCCTTTTTCCTATGCATATACTTCTTTGAGATGTGGCTTTAAAGAGGCATAAGGCATGGGAAAATGGGGCTGCAGAGGTTTTCTTCAGAGCAGACAGCAGGTCCATCATCAGCCCTGAGACACACACACACAAATTTGTATTGCTGTTGTTTTCTCTTTTTGTTCATTTTTGAATGTTTCTGTTATTTTCTGCTCTCTGAATAAAGATGTTGTAAATGTCCTCGTATTGTTGACATGTTTGTATTCTGGCCTTTGGTACACTGGGCGGTGGTACACGAGGCAGTATTTTGGGCAACTCTGATGGGCAACAGTGCTGAGGAAATAGCCTGGGTATTGCTGCTTTAACCCCAGAAAAGTTAATAATAAAAAGATGTGTCATGTTTTCATCCTTGATGTTCATTTATAAACTTTTTCATTGAATGAATAAAAATCAGTAAAATCAGGTAAGCCTTCCTACAGGTGTGACTAATAACTGATATTTCAGAACTACGTATTCATTCGGACTAAATGACCACAACATTTGAAAGCAAAGAGAAAAGATTTGAAATCTCAGACATTAAAACTCATTTTTACACCAAAACTTTACTGGCTCAGTTTGAACTAAATTACATGATTTCAAACCAAAAACTTCTTCAAACACGTTCCTGTTCTCTGTCGTTTAGCAAAGAATGAAAAGTTCAACAACTTTAAGTTTTATACGTTTAGTATTTAGTGGAGTTAAGAAGTTTTTGATATTTAAAAGTAACAGAATAGCAAAAATAACACAATGTCATCAAAATATATTTGAACAAATACATCTTCACAGGCAGGAGGATAAAATACGCTATTTCGGTTTTTTGGTCTTCAGTTTCCTCGTATTTTGACTTTAGCTAAGAGTGAAATTTTGTTTAAATCATCAAGAATTTAATGTAAGCGGATGATAATTTAAAGTATATTAATGTCAGGTGATCATTTCCAACTTTTTCTTCAAAGTGTTTTAATCTGGAGGGTTAGGGGTGGTTTGGTTTAACCCAAGTGAACGTCTGATTGGTCAGTATTAACACGCGTCCTAGCAGGTGGATGATGGTTAAAATGCTGAAGATTGATGGAAAAGGTAAATAAATTAAGATGAATGAACTGGTCCGAAACCATGTCTCGTGGCTGAAGAGCTTCAATATTTCTGGCTTTGCTAAACAAAAACACTCATGCATGACGAGAGCATGCCAGCTGCACAGAAAGGCAGCAGCAGGATTTGAACCAGCAACCTTCGACCTTATACAGTGATACTGTGCCACCATGCAACAGCATTAGTCTCATGTTATGATTTATTGGGTTTATTGTTGCTCCTCTGTTGGCCTCCAGAAATGTCCAGATTAGAGCTGACTCCTCACAAATTCACACTTCTGGCTGTGGAGCAACCAAGAACAAGACCTGTCCACGACTGCAGGACTGGAACTGGGTTCTGATCACAGAAAAGCTCCTGAAACAGGAACAGCTGGAGCTTAGCAAGACCCCCACCTCTGCAGACCAGAGGGCGCCGCTGTGCCACATCTTCCAGGAAGGTGTGAAGTCTTCAGCGGTCCCACAGAGAGCCAATGGATCGTGATGTCACCGTCAGTCGCTTTGATGTTCCTTTGTTGATGCAAATTCACCCACAGTAGGAAGTGGAACGATTCCCCCGCAGGAGGGGCAGGAGCAGCAGGAGGCCTCATTTCTCTCCATGACAGCTGTTAGCTGAGTAACACTGGGCTGGACTCTAAACAGAACCGAGCCTCTGGGTCCAGACTTTCAGGTGAAACTAGAGCAGCAGTTGCGATGACGTAATCGGGGTGTTGACAAAAAAGACTTCAGACTTTTATCAACAATAAATACTTTATTTCTGGAATGATACAAATGTACATCGAATACAACAAAACCCACGTGGGTGCGTGCGTGCGGCGGGGGTCAGTAGAAACGAGCTCTGTGAAGCTGAACCCCCGTCAGCTTCAAAAGTGCAAATAGGCTGCTCAGTTTGTGCTGATGTTTGCAGGTAAACTTGACATTTGTGCTGCAAACGTTTCTGAGATATTAAACTTTATTTTATAGGTCATTCAGAGGTCACCGTCCCCCCCAGACTGCTCCAAACTACTCCAAAATGGGCCATATTGGTCTACTTTTTTAGTGCTTCGTTTGTGCTGATTTTTGCAGGTAAAACTGATGTTTGTGCAGCAACGGTTTCTGAGATATTACGAGTTTTATTTTTGCATGATGACATTATCAAATCAAGTCAATTTTGTGCTCTTTTCTTTGTCAGTCTAAGCAGTGTTCTTCAACCCTGGTCCTCAAGACACACTGCCCTGCATGTTTTTGTATTCTCCCTGCCTTAACACGCCCCATTCAGCTCACTGCAGTTCAGCAAAAGCTTGTTAATCAACCATCAATAGAAATCAGCTGTGCTGAAGCAGTGAAACCCTGAAAACTCCCTGGACAGTGTGCTTTGAGGACCAGGGTTGAAAAACTCTGGTCTAAAGTATATTTGCTTTTCAAACTCAGTCAACTTCACCAACTTGAAGGTTATATTTTTCTTTCAATAAAGTTGCCATATTTATTGTGTTGATCTCATTACCAAAGCCATGTTTAACTCAACTTTACAATTTAAGAGTCTCTATTCCTCAGGCACAACAAAATTAAATGTATAGCTGCAAAAAAGATTGGATTTGTGAGTTTGTACTAATTATAATGTATGTAATACATGTCCACTAAAATTATTGTCATTTTTGATTTTGGAAACTTGTAATATCTCGGAAACCATTGCAGCACAAACGTCAATTTTACCTGCACGAATCAGCACAACGGAGCTGATTTGCCAGCACTTTTGAAGCTGATGGGGGTCAGCTTCACAGAGCTGTATAAACGGGATGCTGCAGGAGGAGGGTAGGGGGGTAGTGCTGATGCAGGAGCTGCGGGACAGGGAGCGAGCAGAGGCCCTGTGGCCCGGTTCCGGTGTGATACCGGACTGGGAGGAGTGGCTGGAACATAACCAACGGGATCTGTGGCCCGAGGCAGCCCTGCACCTCCCGCTTCAGCTTCATCCTCCTGTTCTGGAACCAGGTCCTCACCTGCAGAGGAAGCAGAGGGACCGTTACATCAGCGTGCGTGTGTGTGTGCGCGCATGTGTTCTGCTCATCTCATCTGGGTGTCCGTGAGCTTCAGCCTCGGGGCGGTCTTCACCCTCTCCACTGCGCCCAGGTATTTGTGTTTTCTGAAGATCTTCTCCAGCCTGCGGATCTGATCCAGACTGAACTTGGTGCGCACGCGGCGCTGGAGCGTGCGCTGCTCCGCCTCCCCTGAGCACATTGCTTCGCTCTCATACCCGGCCGGAGTCCCCACTCACCTCTGAGACTGAAAATAAATAAAAACACGTTTTAAACAAAATCTCCAAACCACAGCTAAAGAGCCTCCTACCCACCCGGTGAAGCGCAGGGTCTCCACGTCTGCAGTTTGGGTTTCGGCTGCAGGTAACCTCTCCCGAAGGCGGGCGCGCTCGGCGGCACCATGCAGGGCACGTGAGGCCTCCTGCAGTGGCTCTGAGCCAGCCAGTCCACTGAAAAGAACCTCTCCATGTTCTCAGAGCTGCTTGTTAGACGTAAATCCACCAAAGGTCACCATGCTGCTGATCCGCAGACATCATACCTCCACGGCTTGCCCAACTTACATATGCAGAGCGCTCCGGGGCCGATCGATGCCGATGATTGGAGGATAAACGTTTCTGATTGAAGTCTTCACGCATCCGGAGGAGCCGGCGCCAGCGAGTCTGTGTGTGTGTGCGCGCTTGTGTGTGCGTGTATGCGTGTGTGTGTGTGAAACAGCCCAAATCAAGAATCTTCTTCAGAAAAACCAAACCTCTGATCCAAAACATCAAGACGTTTCTCTGCAGCAAACAAACAAACAAAAAAAAAAAGATAAAACATCGGATCTTCACTCATGATTTGTTTGGATTTTCTGATTTTGTAAGGAGGTTTATTTACCAGTTTGGTGAAACAGCTGATCAGTTCAACAGACTGTTCTCTGCTCTTTATCTTTGATTTTCACATTAAAATGATTAGAAAATACGACTTTTATTGTTCAGCAGGAGACTTTTCTCCGTTTCCTGTTGAAGTTTTGTCTTTTTGCGCCTCAGCGTTGTGCGTCGGCTCCAGTTATATGGCGTTTAAAGCGTGCCACAACCCGTGCACGCGCATTGGGTCCACAGCGCGCGTGTGAACGGGACTCGCGAGCGGAAATATACATGGCGAGAGGTCATTTGTGCACTGAGAGGGAGCAAACTGTGTCTGTGAGCGCACAAGGATGTGCACAAGTGACAAACCTGCGTGCGCGCGTGGTCAACGAGCACACGGCAGAGGAAAACGTGCGCGCGCGGCAGCCTCTGTGCGCGCTCGGCAGCCTCTCTGCGCGCTCGGTTTCTGACTCCTGCTCGCTCGGCTGTAAGGGTTTTGGCACTCTGGAGGCGTGGCCTGTGGCAGATCTTCTCTGTCCTCTGATTGGTTAGTGTACCCCGCACTTTACCCTCTATCTATCTATATAAAAAAGTCTGCTAGTCAAGTAGTCGCTGGCATAGCTCAGTTGGAAGAGCGGGTGACTCTCGCCCCGGAGGCCGGGCAAGGAAAATGTAGTAGACGTCATGTTAATTTTTCTTAATTTCAGGTATTTTACAGTTGTGACCGTTCAACTGTCATTAAACGTCCGAATGTTTGCTGGGCAGTGTTTTAAAAAGTGCACATAAGCTAGATGGTTTTAACCATATAAAATTACATTTTTTGTGATACTGGAAAAATACATACTGAAATAAAACTACTGATTGAAAACTTTATGACTGTGGTTGTACAATATATGACTCACTAATACACTGCAAACTCCCTTAGAGTGGGGCTTCCAGAGAGAGAGAGAGAGAGAGAGAGACAGAGAGAGAGACAGAGAGAGAAAAGTTCTTGCCTCATTAATGAATTGTTTATTTTTTTCAGTATTTAATTGACAAATTATCCTTTCAAATAATTAATTGATGAGTTACATAATTGTCCATTTAGAATTGTTGAATGGACTGAGTCAAGTTTGGTGCACTTTATATATTTCAAAACATTTCAAAACTAACTTGCTTTAGTAAATCCTTACTTTTGTTAAATAAATCAGTTGTTGAACCCCCACTCCTCTGTTTGGTCTCCTTTCTTATTACAGCCCACCACTTCCAGTCTGGGTTGTAACAATCTGCAGACAGATTTCTGAGTATCTCCTCCTTTACACAGATCCTCACTGAGCCATGTACTGTGAACAAATAGTTTCTCCATGATATTATCCAGCAAGGTCCCGTTTTTGTCAAAACAAGGGTGAGGTAATGAAAAAATAGAAATATTTCATTAAATTAACATTTAAATTATTTATATGCATCATTAAAATAAAATAAAAAACATGTTTTGAAATATATAAAGTGCACCAAACTTGACTCAGTCCATTCAACAATTCTAAATGGACAATTATGTAACTCATCAATTAATTATTTGAAAGGATAATTTGTCAATTAAATACTGAAAAAAATAAACAATTCATTAATGAGGCAAGAACTTTTCTCTCTCTGTCTCTCTCTCTCTCTCTCTCTCTCTCTCTCTCTCTCTCTCTCTCTCTGTCTCTCTCTCTCTCTCTCTGGAAGCCCCACTCTAAGGGAGTTTGCAGTGTATTAGTGAGTCATATATTGTACAACCACAGTCATAAAGTTTTCAATCAGTAGTTTTATTTCAGTATGTATTTTTCCAGTATCACAAAAAATGTAATTTTATATGGTTAAAACCATCTAGCTTATGTGCACTTTTTAAAACACTGCCCAGCAAACATTCGGACGTTTAATGACAGTTGAACGGTCACAACTGTAAAATACCTGAAATTAAGAAAAATTAACATGACATCTACTGCATTTTCCTTGCCCGGCCTCGAACCTGGATCCTCCGGGGTGAGAGTCACCCGCTCTTCCAACTGAGCTATGCCAGCGACTACTTGACTAACAGACTTTTTTATATAGATAGGTGGAGGGTAAAGTGCGGGGTACACTAACCAATCAGAGGACAGAGAAGATCTGCCACAGGCCACGCCTCCAGAGTGCCAAAACCCTTACAGCCGAGCGAGCAGGAGTCAGAAACCGAGCGCGCAGAGAGGCTGCCGAGCGCGCACAGAGGCTGCCGCGCGCGCACGTTTTCCTCTGCCGTGTGCTCGTTGACCACGCGCGCACGCAGGTTTGTCACTTGTGCACATCCTTGTGCGCTCACAGACACAGTTTGCTCCCTCTCAGTGCACAAATGACCTCTCGCCATGTATATTTCCGCTCGCGAGTCCCGTTCACACGCGCGCTGCCATGTATATTTTCGCTCGCGAGTCCCGTTCACACGCGCGCTGTGGACCCAATGCGCGTGCACGGGTTTTGACAGGGGTATGACGCGATACCAGTTACCCACAAACACATTTGGTGCAAGCACAAAAGTTTCCATAAGCAACACAAAGATTCAGATTTCTTTGTGATTTACCTCCTCCTGCATCTCCTCCTCCACCATGGAGGAGGAGATGCTGACCTTCAGGTTTACAGTTATAAAATGGGTGGGTCTCAGGTTAGAGGAGGGATGCTGAGTCCTGAATTTGAAACATTCATCGGTAAACTCCTGCTTATATATTCACCTTTTTATTACTTTTTTAATTATTTGTTTATCTTGTCCTGTCCGGCTGGCGTCTGCTTTTAATGTCACGCCTGATACTTAAAACTTTATTGTTATGGTTTTTGAATGCTTTGTAATTCCAGCCAGACATGGAGACAAAGGTGTGTGTGTGTGTATGTGTGTGTGTGTGTGTGTGTGTGGGGGGGGGGGGGGGGGTTCCACAAAAATAAACAATAATGAACAAGAGTCTGTTTCTAGACCAGAAACAGAAAGAGCAGAAAAAATGGGACACACAACAATACAACAAGATCAAGCTATCACACTGCATCAACTTGAAGAAATATACAATCAACATTGTTTAACTGAACAATCACACGATAATAAATCATAGTGCATTTAGTGGCAATGATAGCCTTAAGACATGTGTTGAACGTGCCCAAGTCCATACTTATGAGAGCACCATGTGAGCACCTGTGTGTGTACACACGCTTGTTTATGTAAGGTTACTCTATAGGAGCGACCAATAGAGAGTGTGAGGGGCCACAGATCTGCCCCCAAAGATATGTAGGAGATGGAGGGAGCTCCAAGTCCCAAAGATCCAGGCGCTGCCCCAGAACACAGGAACCTCAAGGAGACTGCAACCAGAAAGGCCCCTGCCCCACTCGAGAGGCGCAGAGGATCACCCCGGGGGGCCACAACCAGCAGCCGGCAGAGTCCCGGGAGATATCAGCGGCAAGCCCACAGGCCCGCTCGCAGCCTCCCACCCCTAGCCGGCCAAGCCCAGGACCCAGACCCCACCAGGCAGCCACCGGGATTGATCAGGCAGACGCCAAAAATCTTAAACCCCCTGACCCGGGAGCCACAAACATTCAGGCAGACCAAGGCACCACACTCCACAACAGGTGTGGCAGGGGGAGGGCAGACGAAGATCAATTATCATCAAAAGAAGTCCCAGGAGAAGGGAGGAGTCAAAGGCCCCACTTCACATATACAGGCATACACAAACACAGTCACACACTCCCTTCCTCATGCTCACACATACACATACAACCAAAGACTTACAAAAATGCACGCCGGACACCCACTCATGCTCCCCATACACACCCTATTCACTCTGGTCCTGATACTGCTGCACATGGGGTACTGTCATGGTCTGAGTCTGTGTCTTCCTTCATGTGTCTCCTGATGTTTCTCCATCCCTCTCTAGATTCCCTTCTGTGTCTTATAGCGCCCTCATGTGTCTTTTGTCTGTGTCTCAGTTAAAGTGTCTTATTTTGTTACCCTTTTAAGATCATTCCTCCCAGGTCAGCTCCAGTCTCTGTGTCCACAGCTCAGTGTAAGTGTGTGTGTGTGTGTGAGTGTGTGCATGTCCTGCCCCTGTTCTGTGTTTGTGTGTGTGTGTATGCATGTCCCTTCCCCAGTTCAGTGTATATAGGTGTGAGTTTATGTGTGTCAGTGTGTGTATGTGTGAGTCCTTCCCTCTGTCTTTAGGTTTAGTTTTTGTGTTTTAGGTTTACCTGTCCTCCTTTGGTCCTGTTTTCCCCATTTAGATAAATTATTGTCACCTGATCCCTCCAGCCCTCACCCCACACACCTGCTGCCATTTTCCATAATTATTCCTCCCTGTGTATTTAAGCCCTGTCTTGTCTCTGTCTTGTGTCGGTCCATTGTTTGTAATTCTGTCAGTCTCATCTTGGATTACTAGTGTTCTTGGTCTTCTCATGTCTTGAGTGTTTTGGATCTCCAGATCGTTCTCTGGACTTTTGGATTTTGGCTTCCAGCCTTTGGACTTATTTTTATTCTCCTTAAAATAAAGGATTTTTCTTATTCATCATCTCTGCCTCGTGCCATCCTGGGTACTGCATTTTGGGTCCTACCAACACTGAATCGTGACAGGTACAACCATTACTGTACCCTTTCTGCTGGGGTGCTGATGAGCAGGCTCCCCCGCCCAACGCTGAGCACAACAACCCACCACCCCAGACCCCAGCCAGACAGCCAGATCTCCCTTCTAGCCTCCAGCCCCAGGATGCCAAGTGACAAAATAGGTGTGCTAAGACCCCTAGTCTCCCTCCGCCTGATCCAATATAGTGTTGTGTGTTGATGAGGTGTATTCCATGGCTGTGGTGAGCGGGCAGTGCGGGCATTGTCTGGCCTATGCCAGCTGATGCCATCACACCACCCCACTTGCACCCACAGTCCTCGGTGTCTAAGTGCAGTTTAAAATTGGAAGTGGGCACCGGCACTTGGGATGAGGCTGAGAAATCCCCCTGCCAACTGCCGTAGAATGTGCTCACTCCCAAGGCCCTAAGTGTGTGTTTGCGTGGAATGTCGTTGGTGGAAGTGTTTAAGGTGCAAATAAAAATGGGGGGCAGGTTGCCACAGGAATGCGGAAATGGGGTCCATATCCGCAATCCCTGACTTGTCCACCCCCAAGGTCCTATGTGCCTGTTTGTGTGATGTGAGGGAGCAGGAGGAGAAAAATATGTGGGGATGGGGAGGAATGGCTGGTTGAGCTTAGCCCCACAGGGAGCCAGCTCCCCCACTGGCCCCAATAGGCACCTCTGTTGTCAAAATGTCACCCAGGGCATGGAGGCCCCAGCCCATCTGGCGAGGGCCCAAAGCAGCAGCATTACAGAGCCTCACGGAGTCTGAGGGCACCAACCCAGCCCCACCCCAGCAAAAATCTTATGTAACCATTAAAGGTAAAACTGTATTGTGTGTCCATCTTCATGTTTTCAAAGTGACTGAGCGGAGAGCTGACCAGAAACAACGGTGGTGGCAAAACCCAGTTCGGTCTGTGATGGAGTAATGCACGCCTGGAGTGATTGCCAACTCATCTACAGTGTGCACACATGTCTCTTTCCATCTCTGTCATATGTTTAACCTTCAAACTGAGCATGTCACACACCCCTGCTAACACACCTGGTTCCAGTTAATGGGCTGCATTTGTCTGTGCAGGGTTCTAACATCAGGCAGAGGGATACTCATGTCCTGAAGAAACCTGCAGCCTGCGTAACCCACTGAAAACGGAGCTGTACGGCTAGGGATATGTCTATCCTGTTTGCCTGAAAATAAACCTGTTGTTAATAAAATGGAAATTAGTTAGTAAAATTGATTATTAAAAGGTTCATATCCTATCCAATAAGGTGATAGACTCAAGTGTTTGGTCTTATATTTTTTATGCAGCACAAACCAGCACAAATGTTTGACACCAATTTTGTTAGATTTGAAGAAGGTGGTGGTGGGGGGTGGGGGCAACTTAACTTAGGTACCTACTGAAATATAATAATAATATAGCAATAATATGAAAAAATGTAATAACTGTAACTCATGCATGAACGAAGAAGAAACACTATACACATATTTACAAGAAAGTAACACAACTTCACACCTTTCTGCATCTAATCAACACAACGACTCCCACACAATAGAGGCTAACGATGCAAACGAAGGTAGGGAGGAGGTGTTTTGCAGGTGACAGTTTCTGCTCATCAAGCAACAATATACAGCTACAATAAGATCGACCCTCCTATATTCATGAAACCAAAGAAGTCCCGTTGCCTTCTTTAAAATTCCATTTGAATTACCATGCAGATGCCTCACTCATTCATGCCAGGTGTGTGACTGCAGGTAAACACTGGTGTTTGAAAGGGGGGTTTGACCTAGGATAACCTTTGGAAACTTTTATTTATATATTTTCAATGATTTCAGCACAAATATTTTTTCTGGCAAAAATTTTTCAGTCTGGCTAAAAGTCTGTTTAGTCTGTCTCATAATCATGGCAGTCATGTCATATTGAACAACAGTTGTATTTGATTCTAATTTTAATGATTCTGTTTCAGGTGGAATTGCTGTGTGATTCCTGTGTCCCGTGGCCCATGACCTGTGTCAGTCTGGTTCTGGATGTGGCCTTGCTGAGTTCTCTGTAGCAAGGAGCTCGGCTGTCTGAGTTGGTTCTGTGCTCTGTGGTGGCTGCTGGTTTCCTGGTGCTTGGGGCGGTTCCAGAGTGCACCTGATCCTTTGAGGTTTCACACTTCCCATCCCAGCACACGCATGAACACATGCTTGTTGATGTTTGTTGTTCATGGTTTACATGTTTATAGTTGTTCATCCCACGTTTTCTTGATGATTCTTAGAAATGTTTCTTCACAGGTGCAGCAGCTGGTTGCTGTTTTTTATGTTGGTTTCCTAGTTTGTTTGTTTTTTTGTTTTCTCTCTTATTTACTTGTTTGTCCTCTATCAACCCTCTTTATTCCAGATTGCTAACCCAAACCAATATTACAATAACATAAACTCATACACAAAAGGCTCCTCTTGATAGAGCAAATCTGTTCAGCACATTCTGACAGACAGACCACCATTCATCTGTCATGTTGCTGTACAGGACATTTTTAGAGTTTTTCTTTTTAGAGATAAATAGTATTACATTAAAAGAGCAATACTTTCACATTACCATTTCCCACACTTTCTGTATACCTGTATTGTGTTGTTTTTCAATAAAGAATGATAAATTATTGCAGTTTATGTTTTTTTAGCACACAAATATCTATCTGTAAAAAATATCTACAAATATCTACAAAGCTAATATTTACTTGGATACATAACAAGTATGATTGGATTTTGCAATACGGCATCCTCTAAGGTTTATTTTAGTAAGATTTTCAAACCAAGTAAAGTTAGTAAAGAACACATTTCTATTGGCTGCTAAGAAACTGTTGGATTTAAAATGGGCCTGTTGTAGAAACAACTTGGCATATGATTCTTCCCTCCTTTTTGTCTTAACCAAAGAAATTCCAGTAATTGAGCAAAAACATTTATTTTTTTATATCACATTTTATAAAATAACAGGACACAAAGTATCGGTGCATTTAAAAAAAAACGTAAAATAATAAAAAGGGCCCAGAAAACCTGCAGAGTGAGTGGAACATTGGGTTGTGAAGGAAGAACAGAGCTGTCAACAGTGTTATGGCTATAGATAAATTACATCAACAACACATTAGGTATAACAGTTGTAACAAAATGAAATGACTGTTTTCCCCCTCCTCTGACACAGGACTAGTCTGCATGAGATGGTCTCAAGGTCTCATGCATTTGCTTCTAACCTGCTTATTTTCAGCTCAACAGAAGAATGAAGAATGGACTCTCACCTTTTAATTAATCAAAGAACTCTATTTTAATAAAGCTAATCCAACCAAGTGTTAGTCAATAAATAAGATGTGACCAATCTGTGAAATCAAAATATTAATTACTTTATCATAATCCTATAGAATATAAAGGTACTATGACTTTAAATGTTCCAACAGGACTGATTTCATGTAGCGTTAAAAGACATGACACATTACTTTCACTGATCCAAAACCACAGCTCTGTCAGATCTGTCAGATTCTGATTGGATCAGTAGAAATGTATGATTATGATTTGGTGAATTTTATTCTGAGTCCAGAATGAAGGCTACTTGGCTGTACAACATACAAACAAGTATTAAGTTTTGGAAATATATTAAATGTATTTAGCCTGCTAATTTATCTCAAATACTAATAACGACCGTATTTTCCGGTCTATAAATCGCACTTTTTTCATAGTCTGGCCGGTCCTGCTACTTATACTCTGGAGCGACTTATATAACAAATTATGTAGGCTACACCGCGCTGCTGCGGGCCGACTCCGACCCAGGAATGAGCTCCCCTGTCCCGCTGGGAGGGTTTCAAACACCGCCATCCTCTGCTGCAGACCGTGGCGCGCTGCTGTGGTGCATTATTCTTATTGTTACTGGTACTTGTCTTGCAATGTGAAATGCTTGGTCTCAGATTTTGTAGAAAAATAACAAAATGTCCCCCCAAAATGCGACTTATACATGTTTTTTCTTCTTCATTATACATTTTATGGCTGGGGCGACTCCGGAGTGACTTATAGTCCAGAAAATACGGTACGTTAAAAATATTGAAAACTTGCTCAAAGCAAAATATATTTTCATTACGGAAATAACTTATAAACTTACCGATTTAATACGTTTTTATTCACAGAAAGGTACTTTTCATGAAAAAGCAGCACAAACCTCCACTTAAACTTCGTGTGAGCTTCAGGTCGCTGGTGTTCCACAGAGTTAGCTCAGGTTGTAGCTAGATAGCTACATCCGTTAGCTTAGCTCCCACCTCCGCGTTAGCTTTGGGTTAGCCAGGGTTAGCTTCAGGTTAGCTTGTAGCTAGTTCGACCCGTTGTCGTCAGTTGATCGCAGCCTTACAGCCTCACCCTCAGCTCCTCCTCTCTTTCCTTTTGTGGAATTTTTTTTAACAAGCTTTATTTGTTTTTGTCACAAATACATAATCACACAAACAAACATACATCAAATATACACACGAACAGACATCAGCTCATTAATCGACAAGAGGCACATAACAGATAACAATACAACCTTCCAATAGGTGGATGTTCGCGTTGGCGAGCTGGGCGTTGCGAAGACACAGGTAGGCCTGAAGGTCATAGTGTGGGCTGCATGGGTACTGAACCTCCTGGAAGGCACGGACCTGACTCAAATTTTCCAATGGGAAATGGCAGGAACATGAAATGAGAACAAAATGTAAAGAAACGATGACGATAAGTCTTTCTCCTTAACAGAATCACCAGCACCAGTTTCTGACCTCCTGTGGAGGATGCTGGGATAGCCCAATCTCCGTGGTAACCAGCTGTGCTTCTGCTTTTCTGCTCCGTCTCCTGACCTCATCATCTAGCTACACCCGTGCAGTCACCTCCGAGCAGCTGGCCATAAACATCAAACCCCCTCCCACAGGTGCCTTCTGCAGCAACACTGCCCCCCCACAAACTACCCAAATTCAACAGCTGTGCCCTTACCGTCCAAGCCCCACTCGTTGTGACCTCAGCATCTGGTCAACCATATTGGAAAGAGGAAGGACACAGGAAAATATGTCCTCTTAGTGAGTTGGGACGACTTTGTCATGAATGGATTCAGAGCGAGCTCATCCTAAAGGCTCAAGATAAACACACACACACACACACACACACACACACACACACACACACACACACACACCATAGTGAGGGTGAAAGCACCGATCTCCAGCTGCTGGATGTGCACGGCCAGGATGGGCCTCCTCCTTCTTGGCTGCCCCTCCAGACACACGTCGTCACTCTTCCTGCAGCAAACGGTAAGGAGGAAAACTTCACCAGGGCCGGTGAAGATCAGATACAATCTTTAAGGATTTTCTGTAAAAGTCCACATCCTGAAACTGCATTTGTTTGTTCCCATCTGTATTATACCGAGCCTTAGGCTCCTCCCCTTCCGGTCGGCTCACGGGTCCCTGAACGGGGCTATAAAGTTACTTCCTGGTGCTCTGCCTTAGGCCTGCACCACACGGTAAATAATAACCAATGATGTGAGTTTAGCCAGTGTGCCACATAGATTTATTAGCCTGTAGTGCAGGTGGTTGTTCTCCATGTTTAATGCTCCGTCTTTCATCCTGGTCCAAGGATGAAGCTCACTAAACATTTTTCTTCTCCTTGGTTTGATGACATCACTTTGGTGAGATGAGCTGGGGTCCTCACACAATAACTAAAGTATCTTAGTTCTAAGATCAGCACGCTCTGGGCATCAGAATATGTCTAACATTCACAGATCTCATCTGTTAGACCCACATCAAAAGAGATCAGAGGAGAATGTCCATCCTCAGACTGGTTCTGTGGCAGCAGGGGACCCATTAGTATCCTGTTATGTTCTGTGTTTGCATTTGAACCCTTGTTGTAAAGGTTAGTATGGTTTGATTGCTAACTTGCCTTTGGTTTTTCTAGACTTGTTTGTTTTGAATTCAAAGTTAAATGTTGCTTCATTTGTAAACAAGAAGCTCTGGTTCAGGGTTGGTGGGATCACCCAGACCAGCCTCTCCTCCACACCTGAACGACTCGCAGCCCCTCCAGGATGTCCAATACCTTGGAAGCCAGATGTTTCCAAGTCTGATGGCAGGAAAATACATTTATTTAGAAGGAACAGCAGATCTATAAAAATGTAGATTTCTTTTCTTTTAGCAACATTTTCTTTTCATTCTAAAATGTTGTTTCTGCTCTTTATGCCGAGATCCCTCCTCACACGTTCCTCATTTGCACAAGTGCATTCTAAATATTCCCATACCTGTGAAAGTAAAGTGATCACAGCTGGAGGGAACCTGTTTTTTTAGACAAACTCAGGCTCCACACCGGAAGCTGCCTCACCGCCCTGTTCTCCAGCGCCCCGAGGACCTGCATGGCTGAAGCAAAGTTCCTCGCCTCATAGCAGAACTTTCCCATGCACAGATACCTGGTCAGCAAGGCAACCTGTGTCTGCCGGAGGAAGGAGTCACAGATGCTGATTGGATTCAAACAGCTTTCAGCTTTACATGGATACAGCAGATGTTTTTGAACCAATCGGAGATGAGCTCTTCAGTCAAGAGTTATGTCTCCTCTCACCTTGACAGAATCACAGGTGAGGATTGCAGCAGAGATCCAGTTGGAGACCCGGTCAGCGTACGCGAGGAGCTGCTGAGGGTCTGATGGTGTCCTCAAGGGCACTGCTGCTCTCTGCTGGTGGGAGGTGCTGCCATACATTCCTGGTGGGAGAACACAAATACTACTCCATACTTCACTGTTGCTGTCCTCCATGATGGACCTGCGTGATCAGGTGACATAGGTGCCAAGGGTCAAGTGTGACTGGATGAGTGAAAAAGCAGTCCCAGCCCACTGCTGAGAGCCGACCATTCCCATTTTGCTCATAAATGAAGGAAAGTGTGATTCCTGCACACAAATTGATGGAAACCTGAAGATTCTTCTGTAGAGGAAACGAGGGTCATGACGAACCATTAAGTTTACTAATGAATGAAATCCATGTCTTTGTCCTCCAGAGCTTCTAAATCCCAACTAAAGCAGAACAGAATCTGAGTTTTTTTTTATCTCTGTCAAAGGGAAGAAGCCCCTTTGACATCATCGAGACTCACCTGTTCGGGCTCAGGGCGCTGACCCTGACTCTTTGCCTTCTGGATTTCAGGAAACAAACCGGATGGCATTCCTGTCATATTTCCTGTGTAACAAGTCACATGTTGACAAACATTGGCTCCATACTTATGGAGACATGTCTCCCTCTGGTGGTTGAAGCAGTTTATGACATCCAGTCCAGAAGGCTGAACACACCTGCTGCAGAAGGGCAAGCTGCTGGGCGGTGTGCTGTGGAGAGCGGCCAGTTTTATTCAGAGACCGTAAACATACTTCACATTAATTCAGACAGTCAGGTTTAGTTAATACAAATGAATTTATTTCTATTTTCCTTAACTAATGATTACATGACCAGGTATGAATGGAATGATGGAATGGAAGCTAGATGTTTTAGCAAAACCTTTCTTAAGTATCTGAGAAAGTTTGTGGAGTCTGGGTTGTAACATTAATTTGGCTGTACGATTTGATAAGCTAAACTTTATTTATAAAACCACCCAATGCCAGTATGCAGTGTCTAAGATACCCTTGTGTCACTCCCAGCAGTCCAAAGGAACGGAGACCCGAGTGGTGATGTCATCAGACGTCGAGACCACGAGAACCCAAAGAGTCATTGTGAATTCAGCTTTCACCGGCTATGATATGCAACGAGGGTCTGCAGACTAGAATGTCTATCTGAGGTGATGGGTGGCTCTTATAAGAGCCGTCGTGCCTGAAATCACCCACAAGCGTTGCAGAGAGACTTTGACCTTGAGGTCAAAAGAGAGGATGGTTCCAAATTCTTGCTCACCAATTTGGCTGGACCGGGATCACCTCTCTTACTTATAAACTTGGACAAATCAGAATTCAGCACGTTTGAAGGCATTACCAAAACACCTGAGAATTCACTCCTTCCCTCAGATCCAAAGATGGGTTAACTTTGTGAAGCGGAATTTTTTTTTAACAGCTATGTGAAGCAAAATGTTGAACATTAATAATACTCTTATTATAATGTGTATAATGTATACTGATAGATTAACTTGTCAAATCAACACACACTGATCTGGAGTAGAAAAGATCTGAGATAATCATTACAGGAACAGACATCATGGATTAAAGCACAGATTATTCAAACACTTTAAGGGTTAAGCATCTCTTTCTTTCAACACATTCGATTATTTCCACCTGTAAGTTGTAAAGTTACTGATGAACTTTAATGAAGATGAACTTAATTCAGAGTAATGATGCAGGAGTCTCTTCTGCATGAGGCCTTGGCTGAAGATGTCTTCTTGTACGGTAACAAGGTCTGGTGCGGAGCTCTCTGGGTTGGTGGCCAGACAGATGCGTGTGTCTGCAAAGTAAAAGTTACTTTCTGCTCATTTTTTATATTGAAAAATGACATCAGTCGTGTTCTTGGTTTAAACCTGATGGCTCGACTAAGTCTCAGATCGATTTCTGGTTGATCTCTGCTGATTTTATGCTTCATAATGTGGACACTGGTATATCAGCTGCACCCTAACTGATGACTGTTTGATGTTACATAATATTAAACCGCAAATTAACACATTTTATAATAAAGGTTACTGGAAATTTAACTCAACCCTACTCCACAATGACTATTTTAATAAGAAATTATTGAACAACTAAAAAGCACTCTTACTGATGAAAGTATTCAATCGTATACAGAATAATGGAAATTATTCAAGTTCAAAGTTCACAAAATATCAATTAAACACAGTGAGCTAATAGCCACCATTAAAAACCTAAATGAGACAGAAATGATCCAAGAACTTGTATTTAATGAGGATGACAAATGCCGAAAAAAATAACACTCTACAAACCTCTGGGTGGCATTTATGTCCACAAAGCCAAAGGAGCTTATCTAAGATCTCAAGCCAAACAGGTAGAAGAGGGTAAGAAAAGCACTACATATTTCTGTAGATTAGAAAAGACAAGAATAAAATGCTATAAATACTTTGCAAATGAATGGTCAACTATGTACAGACCCTAAATTAATCTGTAAAGAAATTTTTCATTTTTACAGCATGTTTTACAGCTTGTTCCTCATCAAAACATCAAATGAGACTTTTTTTCAACCCATTCAACACTTATAACCCCTATAACTGATTAAAGCATGTGAGGAAGATTTTACCATAGAAGAGCTGCTAATGGTAAAGCCCCAGGCTGTGATGGCCTCACAAGTAATTTTTACAAACACTTTTGGATTCTTAATAGAAAATTAATTTTTGAAATGTTTAAGGAGCTGATATAGAATGGCTCTCTCACACATACTATGAAACAAGGGTGATTACTCTTATTCCTGAAGCAGGTAAAGAGTGAACTCATCACTGTTCAACAATGATTACCCACATCTCTGGTATTAGATTAAAATCCTCGGGGCTCGGGGTTTGGGGGTGGCCGGCCCCATGTGGAGATCTGGGCGGGGCCTTGGAGGTCGGGTCCCGACAAGTGTGCTGCCGGGAAGAAGGCAGGAACACGCAGCAGTGCCTGGCCCGGGCTCAGGGGCCTCAGGTAGACCTTGGCTCCTCTACCGTTCCATCACAGGGGAGGGGGAGGTCCAGGAGGGGGAGGACTCAACCTTACTTGGATGTCCCATGTCTTATATATTCTGGAAGTTGTGCAAATGCAGGGATGGGCATAGATATTCTGCTGGGGTGGGGCTGGGTTGGTGCCCTCGGACTCCGTAGGGCTCTGTAATGCTGCTGCTTTGGGCCCTGGTAGGATGGGCTGAGGTCTCCATGCCCTGGGTGGCGGTTTGACAACAGAGGTGCCTATTGGGGCCAGTAGGGGAGCTGGCTCCCTGGAGGGCTAAGCCCAACCAGCCATTTCTCCCCATCCCCGCATATTTCTCTCCTCCTGCTCCCTCACATCATCACACAAACATACACATAGGACCTTGGGGGTGGGCAAGTCAGGGAGTGCGGGTATGGACCCCATTTCCGCTTTCCTGTGGCAACCTGTCCCCCAATTTTATTTGCACCTTATACACTTCCACTGACGACATTCCACACAAACACACACTTAGGGCCTTGGGAGTGAGCACATTCAACGGCATTTGGCAGGGGGATATCTCAGCCTCCTCCTGGGTGCCGGTGCCCACTTCCAATATTAAACCGCACTTAGACACTGATGGCTGAGGGTGTAAGTGGGGTGGTGCGGTGGCATCAGCTGGCATAGGCCGGATGATGCCCGCAATGCCCACTCACCACAGCCATGGAATACACCTCATGATCACACAACACTATATTGGAGCAGGCGGAGGGAGACTAGGGGCCTTAGCCACCTCTGTTGTTGCTTGGCTTCCTGGGGCTGGAGGCTAGGAGAGAGATCTGGCTGTCTGGTTGGGGTCTGGGGTGGTAGGTTTCTGTGCTCAGCATTGGGCGGGGGAGCCTGCTCATCAGTACCCCAGCAGAAAGGGTAAAGCTCTGGTTACCGGTGATGGTTGTACCCAATGTGCAGCAGTACCGGGACCAGAGTGAATAGGGTGTGTATGGGGAGCATGAGTGGGTGTCCAGTGTGCATTTTTGTAAGTCTTGGGTTGTATGTGCATGTGTGAGCATGAGGGAGGGAGTGTGTGACTGTGTTTGTGTATGACTGTATATGTCAGGTGGGACCTTTGACTCCTCCCCTCTCCTGGAACTTCTTTTGATGATATAGATCTTCGTCCCCCCTCCCCCTGCCACACCTGGTGTGGGGGGTTGTGCCTTGGTCTGCCTGACTGTTCGTGGCAACCGGGTCTGGGGGTTTAAGATTTTGGCATCTGCCTGATAGATCCCGGTGGCTGCCTGGTGGGGTCTGGGTCCCTGGGCTCTGCTGGGTCCTCGGCAGGGGTGGTCGCCCCTGGGTCCTGGGTCGCTGGGTCCCGGGCTCGGCCGGCTAGGGGGTGGGAGGCTGCGGGCGGGCCTGTGGGCTTGCCGCTGATGTCTCCTGGGACTCTGCCGACTGCTGGTTGTGGCCCTCCGGGGCGATCCTCTGTGCCTCTTGAGTGGGGCGGGGGCCTTTCTGGTTGCAGTCTCCTTGGGGTTCCTGTGTTCTGGGGCAGCGCCTGGATCTCTGGGACTTGGAGCTCCCCCCGTCTCCTGCGCATCTTTGGGGGGCGAATCTGTGGTCCCTCACACTCTCTGTTGGACGCTCCTATAGATAAACCTTACATAAACAAGCGCGTGTACACACACAGGTGCTCACATGGTGCTCTCAAAAGTATGGGCTTGGGCACGTTAAACACAGGTCTTAAGACTATGGTGGGCACTTAATGCACTGTGATTTATTATCGTGATTCTTCAGTTAAGCAATGTTGATTATATATTTTTTCATCAAGTTGACGCAGTGATAGCTAGATCTTGTTGTATTGTTGTTGTGTCCCTTTTTTGTCCTTTTGCTTTTTTTGTTTTTTCTGCAGGTCTAGAAGCAGACTCTTGTTCGTTGTTTATTTTTGTGGACCCCCCCCCCTCCTCTCTCCCCACCTTTTCTTTTCCTTTCTCTTTCACCTCTGTCTCCATGTCTGTCGGAATTACAAAGCATTCAACAACAATAACAATAAAGTTTTAAGTATCAGGCGTGACATTAAAAGCAGACGCTTGGATGCTCCACCTGAGAGTAAATCTGTAAGGCTTGTCACCAGCATTCAGACATCAATTCTGCTTGCTTCACAGCCAGACAGGACACATAAAAATAAATAAAAGAAAAGAAAAGATTAAAGTCCTCTCAGATACTCAGTCTGGATTTCTCAAAGGCCGCTCTATTCACAATAATATTTGTCTTGTGTTGGACTTAATCGACTATAACTACCTAATTCAGAAAGAAGGTATCATTCTTAGACGTTTACAAAGCATTTGATATGAACAAACATGAATTTATGTTCCAAACACTTAAACTCTCTGGTTTTGAAAATAACTTCATTAATGTAATGAAATTTTAATGCAAAGATACAAACAGCTCAGAATGTCTTCCTTACGGCTCGTCACAAAGATTCAGTATTAATAACGGCATAAAACAAGGATGTCCAATTTCCCTTTACTTTTCATATAGCAACGGAAATGCTTGCCATTCTTATTAAAGCTGCAGATTTTGGTAAATTAACTGTTTCAGGCACTCAAGGACTTTCAAATGCTTCTTACGGAGCCACTCCTTTGTTGCCCGGGCGGTGTGTTTGGGATCATTGTCGTGTTGGAAGACCCAGCCACGTTTCATCTTCAAAGCTCTCACTGATGGAAGGAGGTTTTGGCTCAGAATCTCACGATACATGGCCCAATTCATTCTGTCCTTAACACGGGTCAGTCGTCCTGTCCCCTTAGCAGAAAAACAGCCCCAAAGCATGCTGTTCCCACCCCCATGCTTCACAGTAGGTATGGTGTTCTTGGGATGCAACTCAGTATTCTTCTTCCTGCAAACACGACGAGTTGAGTTTATACCAAAAAGTTCTACTTTGGTTTCATCTGACCACATGACATTCTCCCAATCCTCTGCTGTATCATCCATGTGCTCTCTGGCAAACTTCAGACGGGCCTGGACATGCACTGGCTTCAGCAGCGGAACACGTCTGGCACTGCAGGATCTGATTCCCTGCCGTTGTAGTGTGTTACTGATGGTGACCTTTGTTACTGTGGTCCCAGCTCTCTGCAGGTCATTCACCAGGTCCCCCCGTGTGGTTCTGGGATTCTAGCTCACCGTTCTCATGATCATTTTGACCCCACGGGATGAGATCTTGCGTGGAGCCCCAGATCGAGGGAGATTATCAGTGGTCTTGTATGTCTCCCATTTTCTGATGATTGCTCCCACAGTTGATTTTTTCACACCAAGCTGCTTGCCTATTGTAGATTCACCCTTCCCATTCTGGTGCAGGTCTACAATTCTTTTCCTGGTGTCCTTCGAAAGCTCTTTGGTCTTGGCCATAGTGGAGTTTGGAGTCTGACTGTTTGAGGCTGTGGACAGGTGTCTTTTATACAGATAATGAGTTCAAACAGGTGCCCTTAATACAGGTAACGAGTGGAGGACAGAAAAGCTTCTTAAAGAAGATGTTACAGGTCTGTGAGAGCCAGAGATTTTCCTTGTTTGAAGTGACCAAATACTTATTTTCCACCCTGATTTACAAATAAATTCTTTAAAAATCCTGCCATGTGAATTCATGGATTTTTTTTCACATTCTGTCTCTCGCAGTTGAAGTGTACCTATGATGTAAATTACTGACTTCTGTCATCATTTTAAGTGGGAGAACTTGCACAATCGGTGGCTGACTAAATACTTTTTTGCCCCACTGTACATACATACACACACACACAAACTATCTGGCCTGGGGAGGGGGTTAAATTGCTGGGGTGCCCTTCCAATGCCCCCCTTTAGTTTGCATGTAGGATCGCCTCTGGTGAATAGGAGCGAGAGCTGGAAATGATGCCACAGCTCACCTGTATGAGCAGAAGCCAACTGTTGCTGTTGTTGTCTCTGAAAACGGCAAGGGGAGTTATCCTAGCTCAACTTTTCTAAACAAATATAAAAATTTATGAGTAAAACGTTTATTATTACAGGTGAATTTGAGTCGATGCCACATGAACAATGACCTGTAGAAACAATTTATCACTTTATCACAATAAACAGCTGCTAAAAGAGCTAAACTTAGTTGGAAACCGCACCTGTCTGAGAAAGTCTTGTCTCGCTTTTCTCACATCCGAGCGCTGATTCGGCCGCGGACGGTGAAGTGTGGCCCGGGGAAAGCCCGGCTGGAAATGTCGGAGGTAAACAAAACAAAATAAAAAGAATGAAAGTCGGATTTATGGATTAAACTCTGATGAAAGTACATAAATTATTTACTTGTCCCGCACGATAAGAAGGGAGAAGCGCTGCTGGTGGCGAAAGTGTGACTGTTCGGATGCATGGGGAACATTAAACTCCGCGAGCCTGGCGTCCGTCCATACGTACGATGATCCGCGCCGAGTATACATCCGCGCCTACCAGGTATCCATTCTCGCATTGTGAAAGTCATCATAGCTTACTTAGTATAGACCCAGATCCCAACCCAACTTTGAGAATAGATTAACGGCGTCATTTTTTTTATCGCGCGATAAGAGTCTGGCTTGGCCGCAGCGCGTTAACGCCGATAACGGCCCACCCCTAATATATATATATATATATATATATATATAGAGAGAGAGATACATATATATATATATATATATATATATATATATATATATATATACATACATACATACAACATACATACATACATATTTATATGTATATATATATATATATATATATATATATATATATATATATATATATATATATATACATACATACATACATACATATATATATGTATGTATATATATATATATATATATATATATATATATACATATACGTATACATATATATAGGAGGAAAAGGAGGGAAAAGAAGGTGAAGCAGGGAAAGATGTATCCGTCTTAAGAAAACTAACTCCTTCAGCTCCGCCGGCTGAATGGATGCACCCGTTTAAACCTGGATAAGTCAGAGAAGTGGGTCTCAGATATGATGGAGGTGATTCACTCCCACCGCTTAATTGGCCAAGGATTAGACCAGCTGGCTCAAGCGAGCCTTCTCAAACCTCCCGTGACTGGACAACTGGCTGGAGACTTAAAACCCCAGTTTGACATTTTGGAAACTCCTAACTTAACCCAGTTAACAACTATTAAACAAAAGACCGATGAGTCCGTAGATGATTTCCGTGCCAGATATCAAAAACAATTTAACCTCCGTAGTACCCTCACACCCGACGCTGATAAAGATGGACCTTATGTCCGGCTGTTATGTGCTGATTTGTTGAAAGGTTTCCTGCCTGCAATTGCTGAAAAAAATCAAAACTCACTACATTCTCTGGGAAACCTGCAATGTTGAAGAATTGTTATACGCCAGATATGCAGAGAAGGTCATCCAGGGAAAAAATAAAAAGCCCCCCCCCCCCCCCCCCACACACACACACACACACACAATCAGCCCCACAAAGCCCCTCTGACAAAAAGGGAGAAGCTATTTATTATCAGCAGGGAAATAAGAGGAAGAATTCTAAATGGAGGCAGAGGCAGTGGTACAATTCACAGACCCGATCACAGCAGCCCGTTTGCTGGATCTGTGAAGGTCAAGGTCACATCTCACGCGATTGCCCCTCCAATTAAACTAGATCCCTGAAATGTTTTGGTCTAAAGGCCCTTTGTGAACTCTATCTTTCCCGTGCAGATCTAACCAAACTCCCAGTTTAGGCCCAGAATTAAACAATTATTTAAACAATACCCTTTTCAGTGTTTCTGTTCATGCTGACTCACCATTTATTTTTGGTTTGCTTTCATCTACAAAATTTTAAGCTCAACTTACAAAATCCCACTATTACCCAAGCAATCAATAATTGTCTCGCTGACTTTCAATGTTCAGCCAATTCTCTAAAATCCTTGTTTACGTGGATGATGGTTTGATTGCATCTGACGGTGCAGAGTTTTGCCTCACAGACTCTCACGCCTTATTGCAATATATTCACCTAACAGGGAAAAAAGTCAGTAAAAAGAATCTACAGTGGATAGAAATTCTCAGTCCGGCATTTGGGACACACGCAGTTATATATTTGGGACACACAGGTAAAGGCAGATCCAGTCAGGAAGACAGGAAACCATGTTGAATACCCTAACACCCCTGACTAAAGAGCAGATGATGCAGTTTTTAGATCTTGCTACTTAGTGCAGACAGTACATTCCCCGTAATGCAGAGATAACCCACCCCCTTTACACATTTCACCTTTCTGCTGGATTTACCCTAAGCTATAGAATTATAAGAAAGATCATTATAAAATTATAATTTTTATGTTCTAGATTGTTGTAAATAGCCTCACGAATAGCTTCTGCTCAATAAGATTGAAGAGCTGAGAAGAAAGTGCCTTACTGCCATTTTAAAATGACAAACTCTTTTACCCCTTTAACTGAACCAGCCTTTGTAAATTAATTTACAAAGGACCTTTGTAACTTTAATTTGATTTAAATAGGATGTATTCCTTCTAACACAACTCTGGTTTTACCAGACCCCGTTTCTTATGGGAACAGATTAGCTGTGAGGTGGCTAATCTGCATTCGAGTACACCTTTTGCTACTGGATTAAGATTAAAAATGCGACTTTGTCTCAAGATGGTCTCTATTTTACACTTGGTAAACCTGTTCCTTTCTGGAATGTGAACTTCAGCTCAGCTCATGAAGGTTCTCAGCCAAATGTTTACATTGGCAGTCTAAACACCCGAGCCAAATATCACGAACTCTTTTACCCGTTTTCTTTTACTGTTTTGACTAATTAGATAGCTTTTCAAAGAAGTGGTTTAATTTTGATCTTTGTCATTTTCTTTGGAGTGATGAGACTTATTGTTAAATTTTACAGTGGGGCCTTCTGATCATATTCTGTTTCATTATTTTCTTTGGTCGTGGTACTGGTACTATACGACGCAGTACAATCATGGTTTATACCAAACAAACAATTAACAGCCTCAACTATCTTCTGGTTATTAGTTCTGCTTAGTGAAGTTTTGTTTTAGCACTGCTACCGTAAGAGTGGACTGCCGTTTTCTTTTTTAACCTTTTGCTTGTTTTGAATAAGCCAGGCAGCAAGGGTTAGATACATGCGTTTAGATTACTATTATATGACGGTTTAGGGGTTGTGAGAGCTAGATTTTTCTTTGTTATTTTAGCCATTCGTCCACTCTGAAGCAAACACAGTGGTTCCAGAATGTTAGAAAATAAATGTCCTACCCTATCCAGGGTTCATGGTTAAAACTGTTCTTTTCTTTTGCGGAGACAGTTTTTCTTATCTCATGGTTTTATGTTATGACTAAATCATGTTGTTTGAGTTTATGCAGTCCTAGGTCGATATATGTTAACGTTTTCTGTGACTGGTGTTTACATGTTTTGGTTTGACCCTAAGTCGCCTGATCTTTAAACAATTACGGACATCCTGACTTGTGATTTTGTTTTCGTTTCTTGGTTTTCCTGCCATAAGCAGAATTCTTATCCAGTTGGGATTTCTGGCCTTAATAATTTGACTTGCTGTTCTTACAAAAAGGTGTTAGGATCTTTCACAACTTTAGAGACTTCCTGTTAAATGAGTCTTGTCAACCATTGATGGGTTATTTAAATTATTGGTGTAAGTTAATTTAATATATAATGGAACATGAGTTAATGCATATGCTTTGATGTGGTTTATTGATAAAACAGAGGTATAATTCTAGCTCACTAATGGGTTAGCTTATTCAGGTCTTTTGATATGACATTGAATTTATTTTTATTATTCTGTCTTTTGTTGTTCAAACAGTTGCGTTCAGGGGAAACGCCATGCTAGGTTTTTGTTTGTATTTCATAGTTCTTTTTAACTCATAAAAGAATGTCTCAGGGCATTTTCTGTCCATCTCAGTATTTTGAACCTCTGTATCTCGAGGGGGCCCAGCCTTCTTTGTCCTGTTTGTATGCTGACCTCACATGTGTGTGTGGTATTGACTTTAGCTTAGGATGATACCGTGTGGACTGTGGTGGTCAGGTTCTGGTGAATTTCAGCCCCACTGGGGGTCCCGATTGGACTGATTAGAAAGAATATTGGGTGGTCATTGCTGAAGACAAGTCAAATTCCACAGTGATCTCACAGACTCTTTTGTGCTTTCTCGCTACAGGCCGTGAAACCAAGGAGATTGGGGTCCTGATGCATGTGCCGCTACCAGATGGTGCATCAAGGTCACTCATCTCATCCCTCCCACTGCTGCAGAAATGCTGAGCGGGGCCACCACGACTGAACCATCCTCATGCGAGCTCACCGAGGATGGCAGATAAGTAAACAATCTGCCTTAAGCTTGCAGGGTCCATCCATCTTACACCGCTGCTGATGTTTGGTGGTCGCACTCTACCCTGGAACCGCTCCACAGCACCTGACGGGACAAGTGGAGACAGCAGCAGTTGGGGGAACAACGGAATCGACAACTGGTGACCTGCCTCCAACGATGTCAAGATCCAGCACCCCAAATCTCCCGTCTGGTTTCATGGCTCCCTGACCAAAAAGACACCGACTCACCGTCCCAACCGTCACAGGATCCCATGTTGCTATAACATCATCAAAGTTGCTGACACACACCTTTTGCTCAGGATGGCTCTCTCTCCTGCCACACAACTGGTGTGGCCTAAAGTGCAGATTGGCTCCCAGCCACCCGCCTCACATCGCCTGAGGATGACGTCCCTACGAGGACATTCGAGCTGAAGTAAGAAAGTCTGGGTCTGTTATGACCTTTTGCCCTTTTCTACCAATAAAAACCAAACCCCTCACATCGACGGCCCCCACCACCAGGACTCTTCCGTATCATCTTGATGAAAGTGCAACACCATCCCAACGTGATCTTCATTGCTCTGCCCCTCACTGCAGTCCCACATAAATCCCTACTGATAAGCCCTTTGACCCTCGACTCTGCCCCAGTTAGAGCTGCTAAAGCCCCCTGACGCTTCCCATGCTTCATAGATTGGCTGTCAAAAAGAAATTGGTATTGGCATTTGTGACAATGTTTGTTCATGATTTACTTAGTTTTAAGCTGTGTTTAAGCCATGTTTGAGGTAAAAGAATGGTTTACAGGCTCATGAAAGATGCCTTAGTTCATGTTTTGCCTGATAAAGCTTTAGTTCATATTTTCCCCTAATAAGACTGTTTTCATTATGGTTTCTACAATGCAGGTCCTGTAACCATTGTTGATTGATGTCCTGGTTATCAGCTCAGATGATTTTATTATCCTTTATTTTTTATCAGCATATTTTTCTCTTAATCAGTGTATTCATTGTTATAATCGTCTTAAAATTAATCATCTTTCATCATTTTTATACTCATCCAATTTATTACAGGTTGTTGCTTATTTTACAGCCTTTTTTGAGGATCACTAAATATTTTGTGATTTTTTGGTGTGTTAGAGGTTGATTCTTGTATTACAAACAGTTTACCTTAATCGTAGTTTTGTTGTTATTTTATTCTGCTACTCATAGAAGATGACCTATGTTTCCACAGGGAGGATTGTTAGGTTTATTAAACTCTCCAGACTGTGTAACATCTTAATCGTAGGTCAGTTGTTAATGACGGTTGTTTAAGATGAAGTTCGTTTGAAGCAGGGAGGATTGATAGATAAAAACTGATTTTAATAATAGGTCTGGGGTTGTTCTTTCAAACAGAGTTCATCACTCTTTTTTACATTTAAATTGTTGCAGGATGGCTGTCCTCGCTTGAGTACTTTTTATTATGATTAGCAGTTCCTGAGAAGGCTAAAAAGCCAGACCAATGTGTTCTTCTCTCGGTTGACTGTCTGTAAAGAATTTGTGTGTGTGCTTATTTTTAACTTTGTGTGTGTGTGTTCCCAAATAAATTGACTCTCCAGGACTTGCCTGAGTTGTGAGAGGAAATAGCCTTGACTCTGGTGTGTTGCATTCTCTCACCCTTTGCAAAGTATTTGAGTGTTGTTTGTTGTCGGTTGATTACAATTTACCAGATTATCAATCTAATCCCTCTGTGCGTTTTGAACTTTCTTTGAGGTAATACGAGATCAATAAAAATTACCTAACAATAACTTTTCTAGGCACTCAAAGCTTTCACTTTCCATCCTTAGCCATAGGCCCCCTGGGGCAGTCTGACAGAGGTGAGGCTGCACTCAGCCCCTCTGACCACCACCAACACAGACAGCAGAGTACACTGGCGGTAACCCACTCTACCTCCTGAGTTACTGCTGCCCCATAAGCCAGACAGTATCTATATATAAGCTAGGCATAAGCCATATTTCGCCAGCCAGAAGCCAGTACATTCAAGACTAGAACAAAAACAGTTTTGAAAGGTCAGAATGATGATGAGAGTGTAAAAGTCTGATCACTTCTGTACATTCAAAGAACGTTTAAGTGAGACTTTTTACAGTAAAAGTTAAAGTACAGTATTCTGCATGATGGTTGTTGTATGGAGCATAATCAGACTTGTTAATGTATGGAATTAAGTCTGGATTATGTCTCTCATTATGTCAAATCAATTCTAGGCTCCCCAAGGTCTATCTGTGTGTGTCCCAATAGCCTTGTCTCTTATCACCCCTGAAGTCGTAAATTGCTAGTTGCCTTCACCGAGCTGTTTCGGTTTCACGGTTCTGTGGTAACCTTTTTGACCTCCAGAGAAGTGGAGGAGGTAAGGAGGCTCTTTCTGGAGAAAGTCCAGGTGCACCAGCTAATGGTTTATCCAAACAAGACATAGACTTTTAGAATCGATAAAATTGCTCCCCCTGACAAGCAAGAAGGAGGGGCAAAGTTGGGCTAATGTCAACAGCATGCAGAGAAGAAGAAACAAGTGAACAGATGAAGACTGGGAGAAGAAAAGGGGACATCATGACATCCAATATTTATGGTCTCTTCGGGGCCATTGGAGAAGTAAAAAGAAGAAGAGGAACACGTGACCAGGAAATCTGAAGTCAGAATCAGCAAACAAAGAAATGACTGTGAGGGAGGGGTGACAGTAAATAAAAAGGAGCTACTGGGTCTGGAAGAGGGCCTTTTAATGGGAAGAGTTTGTGAGGTACTGTCACGAACTCCTCCTCCTGACCACCCCCTACGGACCCAACTGGCGGACTACTACACTTCCCAGCATTCCCATCACCGGCGTGGCTCGTCGACGTCATCACGCTGACTCTATTTACGGAAGTGCTGCCGCTCATTCATCACTCAGTCATCGTTCATACCAGACATCGACCCAAGTTCTCAGGCTTACCAGCCCTCAAACCAGGAAAGGGATCTTTCCACTGTCTACCACCAGTAAGTCAGCTTCCTTATTTATTCGGAACTGCTGCTCAGTCTCGGCTCTTTCCGAGCGCTGCGCCGCCGTTCCCAGATCAAAGCTGCGTGCTCTGTTTAACCCAATGCTAGCCACTCCGCGTCTGGGTCACGCAGTTACGCTACAAGCAACCTCTGCTACACTTCAGCTCAGCCAATCAAACCTGACAGGATGACTGAGTCTAAGGTTGACCCGGCGGAGTTCGCTCACCTACGTGCAGAAGTGGCTCAACTTCGCACCCTTGTAGATCGACAGATGACAGACATGACCCAGCTTTGTGTCGTAGCAGATCGCCAAGCCTCTAAGCTCGAGTCTCTTACCGAGCTAGTTGTCCAGCTCTCCACTGCCCTCCAACGACAGGCCTCAGCCGTTACTGACAACATGGAACCACGTCTCAGTCTCCCAGACAAGTGGGATGGGACCAGGGGCTCCCCGGAAGGCATTCTGGCCACCCTGGCAATGACGTTTGAGTGCCAGCCTGCGCGCTACCCCACGTCCTGTTCTCGCGTCGCCCTGCTGACCTCCCTGCTGACGGCTCGGGCCGGTGAATGGGTGGCGGCTCTTTATAACCAGAAGTCTCCTGTCTGCAACAGTTATGAGACCTTTGTGAAGGAGATGAAGAAGGCGTTTGTTCATCCCAGCAGCGAGGTCGCGGATGAGACCCGACTGCTTCAACTCCGTCAGCGCTTCCAGACGGTGGCCCATTACACCTCCAGCTTCCGGACCACGGCTGCTCGGTTGACTTGGGACGACGCTGCCCTGAAGGCCGTTTACCTGGGGGGGTTGTCCCCCCGAATACGTGAGGGCATGATCGGACATGAGGCCCCAACCTCCCTGGACCTGGCGGTGGGCCTGGCCCTCTAATTGGACCGCTGCATCCTTAACCGACCGAGCGCCATGTCGGCTCCCGTTCACAACAGAATGTCACCCCGTTGACAGGGCAGCCAACCGACGGAGGAACCCATGCAGCTGGGACATCTTCCCTCTGAGGAATGGGTGCGGCGTTACCAGGAAGGACGATGCACCTACTGTGGGGATTTGGGCCACCACCGTGGCACGTGCCCAAGACGACCGGAAAACAGTCCCTCCGGGTCGGAGTAGGGGCTGTCCCGCCCGGAGTCTCCACTTTTCCAGTCCCACATCGCACCACCCTCCCGGTCTCCCTCCTACTGGACTAAGGTCCGGCCCGACTGGAGGCGCTTCTCGACACCGGTGCCGCTGAATGTTTCATCGACCAGGGACTGGTCACCCAGCTCAAGATACCCCTTACCACTCTAGACCGACCCATTCCTGTCACATCAGTGGACGGCCGTCCGCTCATGTCATATCCTCTCACCCACCAAACCCAAGACCTCCACATGACCATCAATCAACACCTGGAGACCCTTCACTTCCTGGTCATTCAGGCCCCGGCTACTCCCCCATCCTGGGTCACTCCTGGTTCTGCCGCCATGAGCCTCACATATCCTGGTCCACCAGTAAGGTCATGGCCTGGGGCGTGGATTGCCAGTCCCACTGTAGTTCCCCTGCACCCCGGACTCGATAAACACCTCCCAGGGATGTAGACCTGACACTCATTCCTCCACAGTACCACGACCTCGCTCAGGTCTTTGCCAAGGAACCCACTACCAGATTACCCCCTCATCGGCCTTATGACCTGGAGATTAGGCTCCAGCCCGGTACCACCCCGCCCCGGGCTCGTCTATACTCTCCCTCCCCGGCGGAGACCCGGGCAATGGACTCCTACATAACCGAGGCCCTCCAGAAGGGGTTCATCCGCCACTCCACATCCCCCGGTGCTGCAGGGTTTTTTTTTGTGAAGAAGAAGGAGGGGGGTCTCCGGCCCTGTATTGACTACCGGGGGTTGAATAAGATAATGATCCGGGATAGTCACCCTCTTCCTCTCATGGGTACCGCTCTGGACGCCATCACCCAAGCTGCCCTCGTCATCCATACTGGACCTGCGCAGTGCTTATAACCTGATCTGCATCAAGGAGGGGGAGGAGTGGAAGACCGCCTTCATCACAGCAACCGGCCACTATGAGTACCTAGTTATGCCTTTTGGCCTCTGCAATAGCCCCGCGGTTTTCCAACGATTCATCACAGATGTACTGAGAGACATGTTGGGCCACTGGGTTTTCGTATATCTGGATGACATACTCATATACTCTCACACGGCCGAAGAACACATCCGGCATGTTCGGGCCGTTCTGTCCCGTCACCTGGACCACAATCTATATTGCAAACTGGAAAAGTGTGCCTTTCACCAGGAGTCCACCTCCTTCCTGGGTTTTACCATCTCCTCCCGGGGCCTGAGGATGGATCCCCAGAAGGTTCAGGCAGTGGGATAGTGGCCACTACCCACCACCCTGAAACAGGTGCAGTTTTCTGGGCTTCTCAATTTTCTACCGCAGGTTCATACGCAACTTCAGTTCCCTCGCAGCACCTCTAACCTCCCTTACCACAGCTACCAACCAGCCTCGCCCTTTCCGTCTTACCCCGGAGGCTACCCGTGCCTTCCATGATCTGGTCCATCGCTTTGTGAGTGGACCCATCCTCCTCCACCCGGATCTGACCCGGCCCTTCATCGTGGAAGTGGATGCCTCCGAGGTGGGAGCGGGAGCTGTCCTCTCGCAACGAGGGTCGGACTCCAAACTCCACCCCTGCACTTACTTTTCCAGGAGGTTCTCCCCTACACAGCAGAACTATGGGGTCGGCGACCGAGAACTGCTGGCGATAAAATGGGCTCTGGAGGAGTGGCGGCAGTGTCTCTTGGGTACCACTGACCCTTTCCTCATCTGGACGGACCATCAGAACCTAATACACCTTCAGACTGCCCGTCAACTCAATCCTCGCCAGGCTCGGTGGACCCTCTTTTTCGAGCCTTACAATTTCCACATCGCCTACCGACCCGGCTCCAAGAACCTCAAGGCGGACGCTCTCTCTCTGCGTTTCTCACAGGATACAAGCCCTCCGGAGCCTCTGACCATCCTGTCATCCCAACGCTTCTTGGCCTCCCTCCAATGGCCTCTGGAGCAATCCATCCGGGCTGCTCTCCCTGCTGATCTGGCACCCCCAGAGACTCCCCGGAACCGCCTCTACGTTCCGACCGCCTGCCGACGGGAGGCACTGATGTGGGGGCATTGTTCACGGCTCGCTGGACATCGAGGCCAAGCCCGCACCCTCCAGTTCCTCTGCCAGGCTATATGGTGGCCTTCTATGAGGAAGGACGTACGCAAGTTCACTGCTGCATGTGATGTATGTGCTCGGTCCAAGTCCTCCAACCAACCTGGCGCCGGGGACTTGCAACCGCTCCCCATGCCCAAGCGGGCGTGGTCGCACATCAGTCTGGATTTTGTCACGGGACTGCCTGCTGTCGATCACCTGGACACTATCCTCACCATCACTTACCGGTTCTCAAAGGCCGTGCATCTAGTGGCCCTGGCTGTACTCCCCACTGCCAAGAGAACGGCCAAACTGCTCCTTGAACAGGTGGTGCGGCTCCATGGTTTCCCCCAGGACGTGGTATCCGACCGAGGACCCCAGTTCATCTTGCGCTTCTGGAGGGCCTTCTGTTGTCTGGTCGGTGCTTCAACCAGTCTATCCTCCGGGTACCATCCGCAGACTAACGATCAGACGGAAAGAGCCAACCAGCAGCTTGGACGTTACTTACGCTGCTTTGCCTCGTCCCAGCCGTCCACCTGGCCCCGATACCTCCTGTGAGCGGAACTGTCCCACAACCTCCAGACCTTCTCTGCCACGGGCCTGTATCCCTTCGAGACATGTTATGGGTACCAGCGCCCTCTGTTCAGCCACCAGGTATCTGAGGTGGAGGTTCCTGCTGCTCAGACTCTGGTCAGCCGCTGTTGGCTCGCCTGGATCCAGGCCCGTGTGGCCATCACCCAGACCAACACGGAGTACTCCCGTCAGCATCACCGCCGCCACCGGCCTGGCCCCGTCTTCCGGCCTGGCGACCAGGCGTGGCTCTCTTCCACCAATCCGAAGATGCCGGCGGGCTCCCGGAAGCTCGCTCCCCGCTTCCTGGGTCCCTTCCCTGTCCTTAGGGTCATCAATCCGGTCACTTACCGGCTGCGCCTTCCAGCCACTCTCAGGATTCACCCAGTCTTCCATGTCTCCCAGCTTAAGCCGGTGGTCTCCTCTCCTCTCCACCCTCCTCCGGCCCGGGTGCCTCCGCCCCGCTGTGTGGATGAGGATCGTGTTTATGCAGGATTCTGGATGCCCGCCGCCGGGGAAGTGGTTGGCAGTACCTGGTGGACTGGGAGGGTTATGGTCCGGAGGAGCGTTCTTGGGAACCCGCTCGCTCATTTCTCGACCCGGCCCTGCTGACTGATCTCTGGGCCCGCCGTCCTGGGACTTCGGGAGCCGTCCCTCGCGGGTGGAGTCCTGTCACGAACTCCTCCTCCTGACCACCCCCTACGGACCCAACTGGCAAACTACTACACTTCCCAGCATTCCCATCAACAGCGTGGCTCGTCAACGTCATCACGCCGACTCTATTTACGGAAGTGCCACCGCTCATTCATCACTCAGTCATCGTTCATACCAGACAACGACCCGAGTTCTCAGGCTTACCAGCCTTCAAACCAGGAAAGGGATCTTTCCACACTGTCTACCACCAGTAAGTCAGCTTCCTTATTTATTCGGAACTGCTGCTCAGTCTAGGCTTTTTCCGAGCGCAACGCCGCCGTTACCAGATCAAAGCCGCATGCTCTGTTTAACCCAACGCTAGCCACTCCGTGTCTGGGTCACGCAGTTACACTACAAGCAACCTCCGCTACACTTAAGCTCAGCCAATCGAACCTGACAGGTACAGAGATGGAAAGAAGGAAGCTTTTGCTTTGAGCTTTTTGTCTGTGATAATCTGACCTAGTGCCATTTTTGGAGAGCTTATTCAGCTCAACTTTGCTATAACTCGGTTTATTGCCAAAGAGTTGTTTTACTTTTTAACCTGCTTTGTTGGGGTTTAGTTTGGATTATTATACTTTTTTCATCTGTGTGAAATAAAACCTAGTTCCTCGGATTCGTGGAACGAAAAAAGGATTTACGAGTGGGGTCTCCTCCTGTCGGTAACTGAGCAAAGGTGAGATGCTGGTTGTAAATGCCATCCTGAGGTATTGATATAAGTGTTTCCTCCATCCTAGGCTACAGGTGATGTCAGTTGTCTCCTCAGCATAAAAGGAACAGCTGGCAAGGGTCTTAACCTGAAGTGTACATAAGCTTCATGGACATGGACTGTGAGTAAACTGAGTCTCCCTTAAGCTGCATAAAGTTGGTTTTGCCAGAATCAGTCTAGGTTATTGGTGACTGCTAATTAGCTCCTACAGTGTGCAGGCAGTTTAAAGAGCGGCTGAATATCACACCCACGCACAAATACAATACAATATTGAAATACAAGTCAACCCTGAGACGTAACATCTGTTAAAGAGTTAGGCTAGCCTTGGAAGATGGCTTGTAACAATGGTCATCAATAGAAGTATTAGAGATATTGTTGGTTACTGATAATAAGGTCGTCTTACCGCTGTTTGGTGCATGTTCTTCACACGGACAGAGGTGAACTTCAGTTGTGCTACAATCTTCAACCTCACCGGAGTTCAAGGCTGGCTGAGAAAAACAAAAGTAACTGGTGAAGAACCGATTTACTTTCTAAATGCGTTAAAGAAAATCCTGGTCTAGTCTGGAACCTACAGACTAATTAAAACCCAACCGTGTGAATGTAAGTGAGCAGGAATGGTTACCGGGTGAATTCTGCTGATGAGGTCAGTCCAGACAAGCTCAGCACTCATTCCCTGATGTGACAGATTGTCAAGACAGCTCTGGAAACAATTAGCATAACGACCCAGGTCACTTAAGACAAATGTAAAAATAATTTAAAATAGATCATTTGTTTAAAATCTGTTAACCTAGTGAATAAAAATTGCTGGTGAGGAGCAGGTATCCATGACTAAATACATTAACTAAAGGTGATGTAAACATAGATATATAAACCTAGATATCCATGTCTGCATGGATGTATTTGTCTAGATAGCTAGACGGACAAGCTGACAGATAATTATATGAGTGGGATCAGCAAACTTGTGCATGTGTAAAACCATGTTATGACACATTCACGGTAAACCTAATGATCTATATCTAGACCTGGCTCCAATTCAATATCAAAATATGAATCCCAACTATACTTTTTTAGCCATTACGATGGTCGGTCTCTCTATGGGTGTCTTCTTAGCCATCTCCAGGAGAAGCCTCTTCATTTTGCGAGGTAATGCCAGTTTTTGATTGGGAGATAGATCAAACTTGGCTGTGGTCCAGAGGATAGCAGCTACCCCGTAAACACACACCTGAGCAGGCAGAAAGAAGAGAAGGTGAAGATAAAACTACAGATGGAAGTAAAAATTAGCTCATTTGGGAGCAGTTTGGTCGGACACACCTTCTCCGTTACAATCCCATGTTCTTGATACTCAGGTGCAAGATAAAAGTCATCTAGAGTTTCTGCAAAAATGACAGAATAGAATAACAAGTCCAAAACAGTGTAAGTGGAATAACGTATGTACCAATATTATAGGTCATTGATCATTGATCAGCACCAGAACGCTAGATCGGCTCTGTCTCCATTGTTCATCTATGGTCTACCGTTCTACATTGGCAGTGCTCCAACTGGGCCAGTAAAGCACTTTCATCAGTGGCAGGCTCACAGATACCAAGAGCTTTAAAATCTGTTAGTTTCACTTTAACCGTCATTGTCACAGTTTAAAGTGGTTGTCAAGCCTGCCTCAGAGTCTTACTCCACCCACATTTCATTTTAAAAGATGCACCACTAGTAGGCGTTGCCTGGCTGACAGAGAGGTCAGAACTGCGTTAGTGGCAAAGACACATGGCTAGAAAGACAACGCTAGCTTTTATGACTCTGCGCAGTCATTTGTAGTGGAAGACGTTTCTCCATCTCCTTACCCAGAGGGAAAAGAGGAAAGGCCCTTTGGAGGAGACGAGTGGACCTGAGCCTTAATGTTTTGAGCGTGAGTTGCCTGAAACCACCAAAGCCGACCCAGCAGGCCCAGCTCTATTTGGTAAACAGCCAGTAGCCATAGCATTAGATTAGCTGCAGGGCTAGACACCCGGGTCCTAGAGAGCTGTTATCCAGCAGGTTTTAGAGGTTTCCCCACTTCAACACACCTGGTTTTAATCAGCAGCAAATAGCTGAGCTGCTGAACAGCTAATCTAACATGTTAAAGCAGAAAAAACACTGGAACGTGCTGTATAGCAGCTCTCTAGGACACGACCACCTACCCTAAGCTAAACTTACTGTCTGTTGCAGAGAAAGTTATAAAAATACCCCAAGAGAAAGTTATTCTGTAATGTGTTCATTTATGTTACACAATCACAAACATCCCAATAAAACTGCCCTGATTTCATTCTTTATTTACTGGTACCAGCTAATCTTTGGGTCGTAGGTGGTCCTCTGGTGTCAGCTTCCAGAAGAATGTGTCTTTGAATGATTCCTTCCTCCTCTAAACAGTTATTGATATTTGTTTTATCAATTAAATGTTATATATTTCCTGTTTTTGTTCATGTCCATAAATATTAAACACACACTTGAATTTAAAATGAGCTTTTAACAGTGAGGTGCTCAATCAATCAATCAACTTTATTTATATAGCACTTAATCCTACAATACATGCAACTCAAAGTGCTTAACAAATTAAAAAGGCCCCACATACCCACATTCCCTCCCATCCCCAGAATTTTAAAAACAGTCTGACAATAAAAACCCCTTCACAACACACACACACACACACACACACACACACACACACACACACACACACACACACACACACACACACACACACGCCCCCTTCCACATGGTATAAAAAACACGACTGGCTGAGCTCAGATAAGCCAGACCAGCTAAGATAAGGATAAGGAAACGCCATCAGGGGAGCCATCCACCCCGGCAACAGCAGATCCACAGCAGCCGCCGAGGCACTGACACCGGGTGCCCAGGGCAGGGAGGGCAGAGACCCCCACCGCTACCCAGGCACACATGGAAAGCACCCAGGCCACCACAGCAGACCATCGCCCCTGGGGCACAGGGCTCCCACAGAGGAAGCACTGGAAAAAGGTTAAATTAAGGTTAAAATATAAAATCCAAAGAGCTAAAATGAGAATTGTAATATAAAACTTTATAGATATTAAAATAATGTTGATCATAAATCAAGGTAAAAAACTGTTTAAAAATAGCACGTATAAAGAAAGAATACATAAAATAAACAAATAACTAGATAAATAAATAACCTAATTAGCTAATTTGTTTATTTAAAAAGAGATAGTAATCAGTTAAATGCTAAGCTAAAAAGATGGGTCTTGAGCCTGTTGCTAAAAACATGAACATTCTTAGCAGCCCTGAGGTCTCCTGGCAGCTCGTTCCAGAGGTGAGGACCACAGTACTTGAAGGACGCCTTGCCGTGAATATGTGTCCTGACTAGGGATGACAAGGAGACGGCTGCCAGAGGAGCGTAGAGACCGCATGGGTTCATATGGTAAAAGCAGTTCTGAAAGATAAGAAAGCCCAAGACCATTAAGACACTTAAAAACCGTTAAAAAGTATTTTGAAATCGATCCTGAAACACACGGGGAGCCAATGAGGTGCTAATTTAAGTCATCACATTAGAGCTAGTTAAACAAAGTAATGATAACTTAATAAATGTGATTAATAAATATCCATTCAAATATAAACAAAAGGCCAACCTGGTGGCTGACTGCCTTTCCAGGTTGCATGAAACTTGAGGTTTGGTATTCTTGGGTGACGGGGGGAGGAGATGTAACAATGAGACACTGTTACATTTATGTTTAATTATGTTTATTGTTGAAGTAATTAAAACATTGATAAAATAGGTACGCAGCAACACGGTTTTAAATGAAGTTTATTTTGGCTGAGTATTGTTTTGGTTTGCAGATTCTTTTTACTTTTGGGTATCTGTAAAGGCAAATAGTTCATTGTTGATAAATGGGCAAACAATAGTTAATCTTTTTCTTTTGCATAACATTTACCTTACCCATGTTGTCTCCATGAAGGTGTGCGCAGACAAAATCTTCCCCGGGGGTTTGCGCACACTCATATGGTTCTGGGACTGTACCAACAATAAGTGGGTTGTGGAGAAGTTGTGAGGCATTGTGCTTGAATTTGCAGTGATTATTGTGATTAAATAAGTTAACCTTGTTTGTTCAGTTTATGAATGTATTTGTTAGTTCTTTTATGTAAATAGGTTTTTGTTTTCCCTTTAGAGGTTGTATTGTTTTTCCCCTTTGAATGGGTTCTCCCAATTTAGGTCACCTGTATAAATTGTCTGTCTCCCTATTGTTCTGGGTTGGTATCACTGTTGTAGAATAAAATGAAAAGAAGCTTCCAGTGATGTCCATCTTTCCTTGATTTGTGCTGCTGTTTGGGCCAATACCTTAAATACCAAACGTCATCCTGACAAGCATGTGACACTAGAATTAAAGGAGCATGGGGCAAGTAAATAGGATACATGTTCATTCTTGTGAAGCTTATGGGTGATGAAGCATTTTAAACTAAAAAGAATGATGAAACCAGTTTATCATTCCATTTTGTTAAACAGGCTGTGTGCTGCAAAATGTAAAACCCTTCGGATCCGAATTTCCCGCGCAGTTTTACGGATGTGACGTTAATTGATGCTTCAAGCGCGTTCTCGACAAGCTTCAAAACCGGAAAAAACATTTAGAAGCTTGCTAGGTGGCGGTAACACGTATTTCACTACTAGCCACGTTAAAACCTCAAACTGAAGAGGAAGAACCTTGGAAATGGATTCTACAACTAGCAAACGACCAAGCGCAACTCAAAGCCCACTAAAGAGTGGCACAAAGAAGAAGGTTTTATCAGCGGCATCTCGAGAGTCAAAAAGAAAATATGATAAAAGTCGGTCAGGGACCCGAATATGTATTGGGTACGCTCTGGAAGAATGAGGCTGCTTCAACTCAATTTGGCCTGAAAAAGGATGCGGACATGGCTCATTTTCTAGTGACCAGGTAAGTGTTGTATTAGCTGGTCTCCTTATGTCTGCTGTAGGTTTCAGTAAGGAATAGGTAAACATATCAGAGCTGTATCTTCATATTTAAGAAAAGAAAATAAAACCTATGGATTTAGATAATACTGATTTAGGTAATCTAACAAATCTTTGTGCAGATGAACAAAAAACAAGAAACTTATCTAAGCTAACGGTGTTTAGCAAATGGCTTCCTGATCAGTTTAAAAAAGCTAAAAGCAACTAAGGAGTAATCGGATCACTTCTACGTTTTGTGGACGACACACCGCATGTGATTGTAGATAAATGGATGCTCCATTTATTCTACGAGAAAAGTAAACAGAGCTTGATTTGATTATATGACGTCACCGATCAGTCGGAGAGAGCTAGCGTGCGGTAGCATTTTAGCTGTGATCACGCTTCAGTTTGTATGTACCACAGAAGAGAACGGACATTTTCCAAACCAAAGATGAGTCTTTAGAATTATGTCATATTTGATCTACAGTCCAACCTCTGAGCAGGACTGTTACTTCAGTAGATAATGTTATTCTTTGGGGTTTGTGTAACAGAACCCCATTGGAATATCTTACCCTAGCGCTATTGCTGTGCTACAAAAGAGTATATAATGAGTCAGCCATAACAACACGTTTGACTAAAAGTAAAGTTGTGCAGAAGTTTGTGTTTATTTTTCTAAATTTGTCCAGTTGAATGTAGGTCAGAATAAAATATGTTTGTGAAAATGATAAATAATTTTTTTTATGACTGACATGCATTTTCATATTACTAGTTGTGCCACAGGTAAAGAAGCTTAGCCATTATTGATCTATGTAAACAGAAGGCGTAGAGTCTCAACCAACTTGTTGACATTTTTGTTTAAAAATGTGTTTTCCAGCTACTGGAAGAAGCAGGCTCCTGAAACTGCAATTCAGGAAGGTAATGTGAGGTCATCCTCGACACCCAGTAAGCGAACAGCAGCTAAAATGTGGCATCGATTATCTCCAACTGAACCTGTGTCTGAGGGGTTAGTATATTTTCTGTAAAACAAATATTCACGTTTTTGTGCTATGATATTTCATACATTAAATTACACCTTGCATATCCACACTTGGTTCAGAACTAACATCACACCACCAAACACTTCTGACATTATCTTTACAGGGAAGATTTTCTAATGGCTGGTGTTGAGGCCTTAGCTGATGACCAAGATTTAGATCCTTTTGAAGAAAGGTAAATTTGTTCATGAGAAGTCTTGCCATATATGCAGGAAATTACTGCTGTACGGGTCAGGCTGACGAAGTTTGCAGCCGCAAACGAAACGTTTCAGGTAAATAAAACCTTTCTGTGTTTTAAAAAGAACTAAAAGATGGAATTGTTGTTTTATTCTTGTTCACAGGCTGGGATTCTAAAGGGAATTTCCATCCTACTTGTGTGGCTGAAGGACATCGTCAACCAATTTTGGTACATTTGCCAGAAAGCACAACATCGTGATATGTTTAATGTAAGTATTGTGACATCTTTTGGACAACAAGACAACAATGCACTTTGACATAATTAGGCCCGAGCAGCGAAGCTGCGAAGGCCTATGGTATCTGCTTCGTTAATTTTATTTTTATTTATTTATTTCTTTTTCTTCCGCGTCTTTGAAGGGCCTTTAGGGGGTCTTAGCATATCCCAAAAGTCACCAAATTCTGGCCCAATATAGAAAGTGAGTGAAATTTACGTATTTCAATGGCAATGTGAATGTTGGTAAAAAAAAGTTAATTTTTCAAATAAAACTTATTTTTTCTGTTAGGACATGTGGGTGGGTGTGCTTCACCATGTCACAGGGAAGCATGAATGGACCCGTGGCAAATGTGACCATGGACCACTTGATGCAACGACCAGTGATAAAGAGCTCATGGTGCCAGGATCTCCACCACACGAGGCTCTTCAACGAATCATGTTCAACAGATGCTGGTTGAAGGATGTCACCAAGTAGCTGACCTTTAGGTATATTAATAACACTTTCATAAGCAAAAAAGCTAAAGTGTCAATATCAAAGCTGACAATTTACATATAGAAATGACAATTGAGGGTGAAAAGTGTTAGGTAATTTTAATCTATGTTGGGTATTTTAATTTAGCATTATTCACTATTATGTTGCGTATTTTAATTTATACTATTGTTCTTATAATACCTTAAACTTATATTACCTTAAAGGAAGTCAGAACACCCACACAGAGGGATTAGATTCTTAATTTAGAAAACTGTAACAAACCTATTAAACAGACAAACTCTGCAAAGTGTAAACTCTGCAGAGGGTGAGAGAATCAGACCATATAACACGGAAGCCATTTTCCTCTCACCAAGGAGCCGGGAGCTCATGGAGGGGTTTTTATTGAATCCAAAATGTTCACACCCACAAATACCATTAGCGTGCAACCCCTGCCTGACCAGTTTGGAATAACATCTTGGTCTTAGAATGCACAGGAAAACTTCAGATACTGGATCAAAATGCCTGAAGCAGAAAGGAGTTTCCTAAAACACCCAAACGTGAAAACAAATAACTAGGTCAGGGTTTTTCCTAACCACATTTAAGCAGCAAAGGTGAATGAACTCTTCACATAGACAAAGGAAAAGATTTCACAACAATAATGAACAATTAAAAATACCTAACAAAAAGGCAATCAAAAGTGTGATTCCTAATAATCTATAAAGTTGTAGCTTTTGTTTTATTTTACAGGTCAACTTCAGAACTGGAGAGTTTCCAGAACTGCATTCTCATGTATGCTGGAAAAAGGTAATTTTATTTAGAAGCGATTTGTACAATATTTGTTATAATTACTAACTGAAATTATTACATTTTCCAGGTTATGAATGACGAATAGAAATATCTAGCATGTGTTATGTCCTATCAAAATTAGTCCCTTGAAAATTATGTGGTTCAATTTGTATAAATCTTGTCCCCCCTCTCCATGCAAAACACAGGCTTGCCTTCTCTCCTCCTGTCTACAAAGCCAGGTGCCTTCTTGCTGCGTTGGATTACAACCACCACAACCACCGACCAGATTATGTAACCCGGAAAAATGAGAAGTCGTAAGTCTAATAGTTTTGTTTATCTTTAAGGCAACTGAATATGATCTGTACTTCAAAATAAGTTGTTGGATTTGTTACTGTAAAATATTTGTGTTGTTGAATGAAAATGTAGAAAGGTGGACCTTCAGTAAATCCTGTAATGCTTGTCTTTTAGAAACAAGCGGCTCTACAGTAAAAAGTCACAAAATTACCGCGTACAAGTGGTCAAGGTTGCCAAAGACTACAGCTACATCCCTGAACTTCAGTGTTGCATCCTCAGAAAAAGTATGGATGGAGGGGCGCTCCCAAGAAAGGTAAAACGCAATCCCGATGACCCAAGAAATCTAGGGAATTTAGCTGGAGATGTGGCAACCCCCATGGCAGAACTGGTCCAGACACAAATTCGCAGAGGACAGGTGAGTCATTCACCAAAATCCCACATTTCTTGTCAGCTCAATTCTAATTATGTTTATTGTTGTACTGGTTAAAAAAAAAAAAAAAAAAAAAAAAAAAAAAAACCTCAGCATAAAATATTCAGTCTCACAAGCCATCTGCTGCACCTTTGTGCAGTTTTGGATGTATCACCAATTATAATACACCAGTAATTGTCTTCTTTTTTCCTATTTGACATAGTTTGGGTAGATGTATTTTTACCTGTCATGTTTCTGTCGGATCACTCACGTCTTCGTCAGAGTCGCCAGCTGTTCGAGACGTCGCTTCCATTTATATGCAGACAGCAGATGACGACATTGTCCCTCTGCTGCCTGCATATAAATGGAAAAAAAAACATCTACCCAAACTGTGTTACATAAGAATAAAGAAGACAATTATGAGTCACAAAGTAAGAATATACAGAAGAACACCAGTAATTAATTTATAAGTCTGGAACTATTTGTAATGTTCACACTACCTTCAAAACCCATCGCTTTTCTGTTGTGCCAAGGTCAAGTTGAAATGACAATTACCATATTGGATGGAGCCTTGCTATATGATCTAATGCTGCTGTTCTCCTCTCTCCATAAAGGCCCCAGCTACGTGAAGCATCAAAAGACAGGAATGACTTCTTTCATGCACATTGATTTATTAGAAATTAAGAAAAAATACTATGTACAAATGCAAATAAAACTTTTTTGTACATAAATAAAAATAAATATATTGCACAAACAGTTTGTTTATTTTTGGGTGAAAATGCTGTCTTCAGTTAAAGTTATTTTGAGGTATTGTGCTGTTTTGGAACTACTGTAGTTGTAGATAAACGGTTTGGATTTTTAGTCAGCCACCCTAAAAGTGCTTCTTTGTAGCCAGTGTAATTCCCAAATGGATCAGGGAAATTTTCCCGTATACGTAGAGCACAGCAGCTTGGAATTGGTCTCCGACTTCCTCTTCCCAGACGCCCATACTGTAAACTGATGATACGCAGCAAAATGAAACTCTCGGTTGTCTGTGCCCACATCTTGGTTGTCCTCTAAGGCGAAGATGTCGTTCCAGGTCATCCTCACTAGATGCAGTGTGCCCTCATCCAAGCAGTATAGCTCCAGGTGAGCACTTCTGCTTAGACAGAGCTCTGGAACCTGCCTACAGCACAGATTTTCAATCTGTGTAGGCATGCGTCAGCAGTTCTGGCAAGTGCACCACGCAGGCTGCCCTCGATCAGGAAGATGGTGTCCTGGCGTCTCTTGCCGAAACTCCAGGATATCCAGCATCACCCCTGGAAGACGGGTCACCACTCTCTCGAGAATATAATCTCTCTCCTCCTGGCTCAGGTGTTGTAAAGCTGTCTAGAAATTAAAGAACATATGTTTACATGACTAGATTCATATCTCCAGTGAGTGATGTTATAGTTTTTGGGATCTCTCTATTATTTTATTTTATTTTTTTTACACAAATGGCTACAACCAACCTGCATCTCAGCTATACTGGCAGCTCTCAGCTGTGCAAGCCGGTCTCGGTCCTCTTCTCTGGAAGCTGATGTTCGCTGCCTACCCCGGCGCCCTGGTCCTCTTGAAGGAGCTCTGGACCTCGACCTGCTGCCCTCACCTCTTGAGAGTGTCCTTCCCCGACCCTCGGAGCGACCTTTTCCTCTCCCCTTTCCTTTACCCCCTGGTCTCAGACTTTCCCACGACACATCAAAGTCTGTGGCAGGCTCAGGCACATACTCTTCATCTGAACTGTCTTCCATCACTGCTTCCAATGTGAATTCCTGAAAATCAATGACAGTAATGATAAAAATGACTGTATTACCCTGTAGGTCTTCTTGATATTATGATTTTATTTAATGCATTTTTTTAACTAAACATTTACATTGTTGTGATGCCTGTCCTGTAATGAAATTGGTTTCACAAATGATGTCAGTGACTTGAAATTGGATGTTCTTACATGATGTATAAACAATAACATTAGCTTGTTAGTAAGCTTAGTGCAAAATAATAACTGTAATTGGTCTAAAAACCTCAGAAATCACCTGCTGCCACAAAGCCTTATGCTGATAAAGTAGCATCATGTTACTGTCTTGCTCGCCAGTCACAAAACTGGCTTATGAATATTTCATAGGAAGGAGCGCTTGCTTTACATCACGAGTGTCATGGCTAAATTAAAAAGCTAATGTTGTCATGGAATTTTACAAATATTAGACTAAAGTAAAAATGTTACTTACTTCATCGCTCGACATGGTGCCTTGTTCGAGCCGCGCTCTGGCCGTACATCACTGTGAAACTTTTTCTTTTCTAGTGAAGAAGAGTTTGTGCGCGCTCTCGTGCCGGGCTGCAGTTACTCACAGCGCCGAGTGCGTCGCTAACGAGTTTCGTTTCTTCATCCTGCCCCATACTCCTTTAAAATGAGACATTTTGGCAGCACAAAGAACTTGTCAGACACGATATTTATTATAATAATTGTAGGCAGACAGGAGACGGGGCTGGATGGTGGTTCTCAGTCATAGAAGGATGGCCGGAGGCTTTCCAGGAACAGAAGATCTGTAAAAAATAACAGTGTTAAAAGAAAAGACAAAGGAGAGCCAGGGCTACCAGATTATTTATTCCTTCTCAGTGATCGGGGTTCAAATCCCGGTCGGGTCATACCAAAGACTTTAACAATGGGACCCAATGCCTACTGCTTGGTAGTCACCTTTAAGGGTTTAATTGGGGGTTAAACTACCAAATAGTTTCAGAGTGTAGCCAACGCTGCAGCAGGTATGAACATTTAGTTAAACATTTCTTGTGGGAGGATAAAAGAGCAAGAATAAAACTGGATAATTGTATGCCCCCAAAGAGAAAGGCTGACTGTGAGTTTCAGACCCAAAGCTCTAATACTTACCATTTGAAATGACAAAATTAGTTAAATATTGGGAGGAAGGTAAAGATAAACAAGAATGATTAAATATTGAATCTGATATCTGTTCACCATTTGATCCAAAACACAAACTGTCTCAAACGATGAATACAACTAATCTGGTTATTATTCATTCTTGTGAGGTCTGGTCAAAGGTACATAAAATAATGTAACTTTCACATCATGTTCAGAAGTATGCATCTCTTTGGAATAACCCTGCTATGTGTATTGGTAAAGCACCGGTGTTTTGGGGACAGTGGCACTCACGTGGAGGTATATGTAATATTGGAGATTTGTAGACTGGTGTCTTGGAAGTCTTGGGTGCATGGTCTGGTACAGAAGTCCCTCAGACCCCAGAACTGTGTCTACTGGGAGACAGATCCCAAATGCCGAATGGTTCGAGAGGAATCTTCTCCGTTATTATGGTTGGACTAGTGACAGCATCCAGGATTACATTAAGACATTGGAAGACTACGGTGCGACCTGAGACTAATGAATGGACTACAGCAATGGCTGAAACAGCTGCCTACGAGGTCATGCTCAGCAACCTGAAACGGGACAAAGACACTGATTGGAGCATACAACACATACAACGCTGATAGCTAATGTTATACTGCCTGGATTTGGATTTCTGACTGACTCCAAATTAAGTATGGCTACTGGTCTATGTAACTAACAGCTGAACCTGGGACCCTTTGAACCGTGGGTACCCTGGATGGAAAGGGGGGGGGGGGGGGGCACAAGCCTGTGAGTTTCATTTCTTTGTTGTTTTGTACATCTATGTTCTTGTATGTCACAAAAGTTTTGAAAACTTTAATTACAAAACATATATTATTATTTATAAAATTGTTTACCTGGATCAGTTCAGAGCTTGTCCTGTCATTCAGATGGAAGCTGCTCAGAAGCTCTCCACTACACCTGGGTCTTCTCAGGAGTGTAGAAGCTGCTCTGGGTGGAATTCCCATCATGGTTCCAGTGTCAGACACACAGCTGCTGGGAGGCTATGTGAAATATAAACAAACAGCAAATATATTTATAGTTGTTTTTAAGAGCAGCAACATGCATGTAACAATAAGCTAAAATAATGATATAATGTTAACACTAGAAGGTAAAGAGTGACAGATGGTTAAAAATAACTCACCTAGCCTGAACTGGTGCAGGCTGGAGGACTACATCCGTCTTGGGCAGATTTAGCTTGAAAAATATAATAACATCACCTTGTTGTGGGAGTTTAGTAACTTAGATCGTGTACAAAACAAACTGTCTAATATATGTGCTTTATAACATGGCTGGTGAGTGATCTGACTGCTCTCAGAGCTAACTCAGGGTCCAGAATCAGACATGATCTGATGAGAACCGGACTCGGCACCAGTTCAGAACCGGGTCAGCTCTGCTGTAGGAGGAGCTGCTCTTCAGTGTCCCTGCAGCTCTGCATCAGTGCTGATATTACTAACTGGTCCAAAAACTCAACCCGAACCAGTCTGTGACATAAACACACACACACACACACACACACACACACACACACACCTACACACACACACACACACACACACACACACACACGCACACACACACACACACACACACACACACACACACACACACACACACACACACACACTCGGGTCGAGCCTGCAGCCGTGTGGACTGATTGGCTAAATTACTTGAACCACTTCCACGTCTCTTTGCAATTATAAATATAGCTGCAGAATTACTGGTGGGGAACGATCTTTAGAAGCTGTTAAAGACATTTTTTTTTAGCTTACCTCAAAATGGGCCCAAAATCTCCGTTTTGGGGAAGCAGCAGTTGGTGGGATCTGGCTAATTACAGGAAGGGCTTGGACTAATTTGTGAAAGTTGGTAAAAGAGTCACATGAAAAAACACTTAACTACAAAATCTAACAGCCAAGCTACTACAACTAAACAATTATAATACTAGAAGCTTTGCTAGGACTCTGACTCAATGCTAAAGCTGAACAACAGCTAAGCTACAGCATAACTCACTTGGGGCTAATCCGAGTCCCAACTACTACATGGAGTGGCTGAGACCACAATGCTTTTATAACCTACAGCCACAGCGCTGCTAAGTAGCACTGTACCAGCTACGTTGGACTGTACAGTTTCAGTCACTGGCTAACGTAGATTCAAAGTAAGGGGTCGACAGATTTATTGGTTGGCCGATTAATCTGGCCAATATTTAGCATTTATCATCATCGCATCGACCGATAAGCCTCTTTGGTAGAGTCAATTTAAAGTCAGGCACCTCCGCCTGACTCTAACACACAGAATTTCCCTCTGTGTGTTAGAGAGGAGAGTCCTGCAGAGTCTGCATCCCCCCTCCTGGTGGGAGGAGCTTAAGAACTTCACATGCTTCACCAGATCTTATGTGGATGACCTGGTGAACAGAAACACAGGAAAAGATCCGTATATAAATGCAGCTCTTGTTTTTCTGTTTAGCGTGCAATCTGTGGTCAGAAACAGCAGACGTGTTCTCTGGCATCTCCAGACTAACACAGAAGCTGCTGCTGAGTCAAGAGCACTAAGGTTAGTTAATACTGAAGCTGTTTTACAAAAATAATGACTACACATGTCTACAACACTATTAGACACTCATTTATACTAGTTATCAGAAAAAAAAGGTTTATTTTGGTGTGACTTGCTCTTTAAGTGATCTTATTTCACCTGGCAGTAAAGGAGACATACTATTATTACTATTATTTATTATTATTATTAGTAGTAGTAGTAGTAGTAGTATTATTGTAATTCCTAGCTACCTTGTATTGGTTGGAACAAAAGTCATGCAGACAATGAGACTTTCTGCACTCTCACTCTGAATAAAGTTCATCTTAATTGAATCATAAATGACTTTTTAAAACGTGATAATTGCATAATCATCTCTTGTTGAACCCCAAAGTGTCTGAATTAATGTGGAGTGTGTGTATGGTCCATGAACAATCAAAGAAACTGAAGTCTTCTGATTAAACATTCAAAGATCAATCAGATTGATTGGTATTTCATATTTATATGGAACATCACATCTTATTGATCATTTAATACAGATGTAGCCACTCCTTAACGCTACACAGCTGGGCTGCTGTTTTCACTGCACAGTGTGGACTATCACCAGCTGGTGTTTATGGATCCTGGTCATGGGCAGCTCCATCTCTTAGTGCTGTTCAACACATTTGAAATCAGAGCTCAAGAATCAAGTTCTCAAGCAACAACTGACGGTTAAAACAATATTAGAAAGAACTAAAATAATGGATGCAATAGCAGAATCTTTTTGGAGTGTTAGGATTGGTGTCAGGGACAAAAAAACAGCCAAAATAATACTCACCTATGTGTTTGGGCTTTAGAAAAAGCACCTCTCCTTTACAATTTACGTACACCGTGTCAAGACATAAATATGCTACAAGAAAAGAGAGAAAATAAAAAAGGTCAGAAAACGAGTTTATCCCAGTGGAACCAAAATAATTCTTGCATTCCCATTTTCCTTTTCTTTTCCTTAAAAGTGGTAAATCCAACCATTAAAGGTGGGGTAGGAGTTGTTTTTCTGGAATATATTTAGACATTACGAGTTATGGTCATCGGGAGGTTTGAGAGTTTTCCCAAAGACTGGAACATTTGGCCACACACGCTCTGATCCCCGTTCAGAATGATTGGATCCTGTGCCCTACATCAAACAGCGCTCTGACCTTTCCTCGCCCCCTGCTTGTGTGTGTGTGTGCATGCTTGTAATGCACGGTAATAAGGTAGCGCGACTCGGGCTGCGAATGACCACTGGTGAGCAGATAAAATGTGCCAGGTGGGAGTAAAGTCTTATCAGCGTTAAAAGCTCAAATGCCAAATCCCTTAACTGCTGTTCAACACAAAGCTTTCAAACTTTTTGGACATCTCCCGTGATTTAGTTTGAACATTTTTCCCTCGCAGTCCTTCCAGCTTTCAGCTGTTTGTCCAGTTAAATTAAAGAGATCTAGAGTGAAACCAGCTCCTCCCTCCCTCTGACTCTTTGCTGCTGGTGAGCACGATCAGCGGATCTGAGCACAACTCAGCAAAAGTGAAAGAAATTGGACTAACCTCCTGCTTTATTGCAGTATTATTGTCAAAATCACGGCAGAGCATCAGTTTACCTGCAGTTATTGACTTCTGAGGTAAAACTTAACTTCTAAGAGCAAAAAACAACATATGATCTAATATGGTGTCCCCCAAAGACGCCAGACCCGCTCCATGTACTTTAGACCCAATTTTATGGTTAAATGTTCCAAAGCTGCCAAAATCTTTCAATGACCGGACATCATGTAATTTATTTTCAACAACATTTTGAAGGATATTTCCAGAGATTAAAGGGTAAAAATGCACAGCCCTTCAAATGCAATTTAAATTGCATTCTATACTTAATTATGAATTACTTGTTCTTCTGTGAGAATGTTCAGAAACAGTCATTTAGACAAGAGAAAAGAATATATTGTGAAATATAGCGTTACTGCACGTGCTTCAGAATTCATGGCCATATAGTCCACATGGGTTCGTACATGCTGTAGTTTTCATGAACAGCCTTTTCCAGGAACTCCTGCCGTACCTTTGGATCTTAAATGAACACAAACTTGTTTTTGCAGTGGGGGTTGTTAAATGATAAAGAGAAAATCACCTGGGAAGTCGATATAGGTCTGCAGTGAATCCAGACAGGAGTAACAAAGAGCCCACAGCTCATTCATCGTCAGCCTTCGACCACAGCGAGATAGTAGCTCTCTCAGAGAGATCCACTGGATCCATGAGGAGATAAGAAGAACAAAGACCATGACTAGGATGTGGAAGCTTCTGCTGCTCCTTGGTAGATCATCATTTAGCAGAAGACATTAGAAAAACTTTCATTTTCACCACCATCACAAATCTCTGAACTCGCCGATAGGTCACGTTAGGGCTGGGTGACATAGCCCAAAATCAAGATCACCTCCATATTCACCTTGATAACGATAAATGGACATAACTACGGGTATGCGCAGAAACAAAAGTTGTCCACTAGATGGGGCTGTTGCATGTGTCATTGAGTCACATTTTTACGTGACTCAATGTGGTACAGCTTCCTAAAGGGACATGAACGTTACCAACCTTCACACATCTTTCATTTTTTTATTATCAAAATTACTGACACGGGAAAAACGATCTCAATAAGAGTCAGAAATGTTGACAAAGATACATTTTCGCTTTATTGCCCAGCCCTACGTCACGTCTTAGAAGGCATGACATTTCAGGGTTTCGCTCCACCTTCAGCAGTTTCCCATCACGCAGATGGAAGGAAGCTGCAAACCTTCCTTAGTAAAGTAATGCAGCCAGTATTTAGAGCAGTCAGCTCGCAAGTATGTTTATTTAGAATGGAGGAGGCATTCTGAATGGCCTATGTTTGGAGAAATAGTTCATATCCAACAAGACCAATGAGCTAACTGCTAATCAGAAATTAGTCACTACCACACAGACCTCATCTCTCCAACTCTTTGAACATTGGTCTCATAAGTAGATGTTCCTACAGGACCTCTACATGGACACACACACTTCGTCTCCACGTGCACACCTGTGAATACCAACAACAGCAGACCCAGTCTGACTAACCTCATCCTGGAACTCCTCATTCAGGCACTGCATGCTCTTGGTCATGTAGTTAAAAGGAACATACAGGCTCTTGTTCTGAATGCTCTGACCCTCACAAGAGTTCTGATCCAGTTCTGCTTCCTGACAGGGACTGAAAGATGGTGGTGGCTCCTGGATGCTGCCGTTAGACTGGTTTTCACTGCTCTCGTGAATGTGATCCACTTCCTCATTTCCTACCGGAGATTCCTCTCTCTCCTGGGTGCAACAGTAAGGGTAGAACTCACACGACTTCCCTCGGTTAAGTCCAGGGAGTTTGTTACTCCATTTCAGGTGTTCATCTGCTCCGATCTCGGTGAGGTCAGAAACAGGTATGCTTATGTCTCCATGAGGTGGAGTGGAGAGACAAGGGGGGTTGTTAGAGTCTGGGACAGAGCAGGAGCGGTTCAGGATTCCTTTTGTTCTGCTGAACCTCTGCTGGGGTTTGCTCCTCACCGGAGAGCTGTTGTGAGAGCAGCAATCCACCTCATGTACCAAGATCAGAGCGTCTGCTTCTCCGACTTCCATATCCTCGGCCCATAAAGACGAGTCCCAGCCCCTGCACACCTGCAGATGCAACACAGGGTCATTAGGTTCTGCTCGGAGGCACAATGCAGCTAAAGCCATTTAACAGGAACATGAACTGTCCCTTCACCTGCTGCCTGGACAGCGTGTTTGTCACAGAGCTGCCAGCTGGCTCTCTGGTCCTATCGTCGGAGTTCAGCCTCTTCAGGAGACTTTTGGCTTTGGAGTGCTGCCATCTTGCCTCCCAGGAGTCTTCCTGTCCATCTGTGGACATACAACAGCAGCAATGAAAGGTGTGATGTTAGACTAGGGCCGATGGTGAGAATAAGAACCTTGGGTGTTTGAAACTGATTCGATGGAGAGAACCCGCCGTCCAACTGAGGACAGTTTCCTGCAGACAGCTGCAGAAGAGGTGTAAGACAGGTGGGTGTCGGCCAGCGACTTGATGTCCTGTAGGGGAAGGAGACCAGAAGGTTTGTAATGTTCAGCCTTCTTTTAGGTGTTTTGTTAGAGAAACAATTCATTTTTATAACATGGAATTGAAATAATTTCATTGTCATAATTTAAAGACATAATTTTTATCCAGTTTGAAAATCCTGTTGCTGCTTTTACTCCACATACCTCCTATAGGTATCCATAATCTACCTAAGGAGCCCTGGACACGTGACGGCACGCCTCTCGGTAACCATCACGGTCACCAGTTCTGAGGATGGGATTGATGTCATCCCCATAGCTCTTTACTTCAAAAAGATGTGGAAGCTTTACCCTAAACACAGCTAACTTTGAGAGGTTTCTGCTTTGATCATCTGGGGCCAGAACAAGCAGCTTAGAGGATGGTCTGCACATGTCTGGTTGGTGAATGAATTCCAGTTCTTTATTCCCAAATCCTTTGTAAAGGGTTAATTTACATCTATTTAATGAACCCTAAGACATAAGATTCCATAGGAACTATGAAATCAATCTTATGGATCTTTGGGTACTTTTAACCAGAAGATTGGAACTTTTTATTGCAGTGATTATGTAACACTTCGTATTAACTGAGACAACAGAAGAGAGAGTCACCTTTAAAACGTTTAACTATTAACTATTTCTAAACAATTTTAAACAAGACTAACTCTAAACTCTAAGTGATGAATAGATCTTGGTGTGAATGAGACATGAGATGAATGGTATATGTGTGAGTGATGTTGTCATCAGAACTCTCGTATCCGGAGAAGCAAGTCTGAATGATGTTGTGATGTTTTGCTCTTAAGCTATGATCGGAGTTTCATAAACACATAAGACACCATTTTGTTGCTCCACACATACCCTTCAGGATGAGTCCTCCGTACAGATACAGACTGCCAGGTCCTCGGACCCCCTTTCGGTACTGGAGCCAATGAAACAGCGTCAGCAGTACGACAGACTAGTCTTTGGATTGTCTCCAGGTAAAAAGCGACAGTTGGTTGACAGCGTCAAATGGACCCGGAGGGTCAGTGAGTTCAGCTTTTATTCTGAAAGGAACCATTGCTCGGTTGATAAAATGCAACAGATTTTATCGAACTTGTTGGTTCTTTGCTTAAAAAGGAAGTCCGGGTGGCCGGTCCGATACTTCTCTTAGCATGCGGTGAACTGGCTGCATGGTGACGCAGTGGTTAGCACTGTTGCCTCGCAGCATTAAGATCGCAGGTTCGAAACTCGGCTGCGGCCTTTCTGCGTGGAGTTGCGTGTTCTCCCCATGCATGCGTGGGTTTCCTGCGGGTACTCCGGTTTCCCCCACAGTTCACAACATGCCCTACAGGTTAGAAATTGTAAGTCGCTTTGGATAACAGCATCTGCTAAGTGAATAAACATAAACATAAACTGCAGTGAACTGTAGAGAACTCAGAGAACTGACCTAAGATGGCGTGGGGACTGGTTTTATTAATCTGGATGTTTTGATTTATGGACGAATCAAAGTTGGACAGATTTATAAACACCACAGTGACTATGCCACGCTTCAGAAAGGAAGGTTCTGATTGGATGAGTCAAAGCAATGTGTCATGTGTTTACATTACGTGTCATCAGGGTGTCTGGTGCAGCTAGATTAAAGTCATATTACTCATTGAAACTTATTAATCATAACATTGTATTTTCACAGATCGGTCAACATCTTATTATTGACTAACACTTTGTTTGATTAGTTCTTTGATTTATTAAAAGGAAAGAGTCCTTTATCTTCATTCTTCTCTTGGGCTGGAAAGAAAGCAGTTTGGAAGCAAATGCATGACCTTGAAGCAGTCTCATGCATATTAGTTCTGTGTCAGAGGCATCTGAGGAGAGAGGGTAAATAACCTTTGGTGGAAGAGCTCCGTCATCACGTTACATACCCCCCTTTTCAATGGTACGGTGGTTCGTACAGAGACCACCTGGCGTTGAACAAACCAGAGTCTTGAAGGACTCAGACGATAGAGCAGGGTGCAATTCCCCAGGAAGAGGCCAAAAGTGGTGAGGTACGAACCCCACTCCGAAGAACAGTCTCGCATAATCCCTCGGGAAGCACACAAGTCAGCAGATTATCAAGATATCCCCGTGGAAGTAACAATTTGAAGCAGGAGCAAAACTTTATATATCCACGGGTAGGGAATACTTCCAAATGAGCATATTGATCTTTGTAACTGCACTTATCATGATCCAGTGCAGGAAAGAGCAGCAGGAAGGTCAGGTACCAGCGAGCGAAGTATCCCAGCAGCCATGCCGGAATCCATGAACGTCAAGGTCCTATGAGCCGGAACACCAATCAGGAGGAGTAGAATCCGATGACGAATCGAGGATCATCGACGACACTCAGCAGAGGAGAGAGAGCACAGCACAGGGCACTTCAATGTAGACACAACAAGATGGTGTCTAATGCAAATTAATAAACAATAAGAAACCTGGCCCTGTGAGTGCCTGCATGTACTATGTGTAGCAATTATGTGCATTGCCTTTAAATGAAGAAATGGATGCAATACTCTACGTGTACTGGAAAAAGTGGTGCAAAAAGAACAAAATTAATAAAACCCTTTACTGCGTATGGGAGAAATCACTGCACAAGTAAAAATGTAAATGAAGGGCAAAAATGGTTGTAGCCCATAATGGTAGATTAACAAAGTTAATCATAAAGTTTTCAAAACTTAATCACTGTAGTAAAATTCTATAAAAAGATAGATATACAAGTGTCGAAGAGCACTAAAATGTAAATCAGTGAAGTTAGTAATCAACCTACACGTGAATGTACCCATAAGGAATAACGATTAGTGAAAATAAAAACAAATTTGGATGACAGTAATATGTGGACTAAACTCATCTACTGTTAACTAACTGATTACCTGACTTAAGGAACCCACAGCATGACCATCTCAAATCACCCAAGTCTGCACGTCATGTTTAAACAGGAAAGACAACCATGCACACACACAAACATAGACAAACTTGTGTAACTCGAGATAGAGAACTATGGAGCCGACGAGTCCGGCAAGAGAAATCACTCCACCTTCGAAGTTCTAGCTGAAGGCGCAAGAGGTGCAGGTGGAGGAACCTGGGCAGCCGGTGCTTCAAGAACTGGTGCGATGGCCCGAGATAGGCGCCACCCAACATTGCGGACAGAGTCCCCTAGAAAGGTCAACCGTGCGGAGAAGTGATGGAACAGGAAAAATGATAAACCCCTTGAAAGGCAGAGGTTTAGGCAGAATCAGCAGAGGACCAGGAGTAAGACACTGGTTGAAACCTAAGTCCGGGATCTGCCGACAACTCATGCAGCACCCTGTTCACCACACCCACCTGAACCATGGTTGGACAATCGAATGTAACACGATCCACCGTAGCTGGAGAAAGAGCAAAGGAGATGTTATCATAAAAAGGAGAAAACTCCACTTTAGAAGAAGAAGAAGAAAATATCATTTCTATAGCGCCTCTCAAGATAAAAATCACGAGGCACTTATGCTCACCAGGATCCAAGTAATATAGAGAGACCTCACCTACATGGACCGTAGCACCATACGGAACTGTTACACATAGGGTTTGAGAGGGAAGCACAACTCGTGTAGACACACCATGATGGTCATAGTAAACATCAGCTTCTATAGCAGGGGTATTAAGTAACCAACGGTTACCAACAACAACAGCAGTAGTATGAACATGTGACAACTCATCAATATCACACACATCAGTGGCACCGCCATGCAGAAAAGGTTTACCTGGACACAAGAAGTGTAGGCCATGTGTGAGAGAACCATCGACACTAATATATGGACAATGTGTCTGTGAAGGTTCTCAGTCATCCAGGTCATTGTAGTCTAATGAGCTTTGAAAGAAAAGCGTCTGGACTTCTTTGAGTTGCTTGAAGATGTTTCACCTCTCATCCGAGAGGCTTCTTCAGTTCTAAGGTCAAATGGTGAAGAGTCCCAGATTTAAACCCAGTGGGAGTTTCCCCCCGAGGAGGGAACAAAAGACCCCCTGATGATCTTCTACATAAACACATTGAGGGTGGGTGTGGGTCCTATTCAGCCAGAGTTTCGGGTGAGCTCATTGTGAAACCTGGCCCCCCCCCCTATCATGTGAATTCCTGAGGTCAGATGGCCCAGGATATGCGTGGGCGTTGAGGCATCTGGGAAGGGATCTCAAAACTGGATTATAGATGGCAGACAGTTGGTGTCGTAAACCACCGCCTCTGTTCAAAGATGGTTGCTCACAGTGGACATAAATGGCTTCCTTTACTCCTCTTTCAAACCATCTGTCCTCTCTGTCCAAAATGTGAACGTTGGCATCCTCGAAAGAGTGGTCTTTGTCCTTTAGATGCAAATGAACTGCTGAGTCCTGTCCCGTGGAGGTGGCTCTTCTATGTTGTGCCATGCGCTTGTGAAGTGGCTGTTTGGTTTCTCCAATGTAGAGGTCTGGGCATTCCTTGCTGCACTGTACAGCATACACCACTGAACAATGTGGTGTATGCTGTACAGTCTGAAGAGCCATTGGGTCCTTCGAGGTCACACGAGAAATCGCAGACCAGACCATGGCCAGGGACACGAGGACACGAGTTGGCTGAGATGAGGAGCATGATTTGCAATCTGCAGCAGGATGTCACAAGAATCCAAGATTTTGTACATGATTTTCAGGTGGGAAAGGCCGCAACCCCGTGTTCGGCCGATCTGCCGCCAGATAAAACGAGAATGCTGCAATCTGATGTTTTAAACGGCTTTGACTTACAGGAAACCCCCAACATCTCGCAATTCGCTCCATCCACATTGATAAGTGTAGGACTGCAACTAACGATTATTTTCATAATCGATTAATCTGTCGATTATTTTTTCGATTAATCGATTAATCGGTTTGTTATTGTTTAGCTATTTAACCTATACAAGTGATGGATGCATTTCAGTTAAGAAAAATAAACATAAGAGAATTGTGCAGTTGACTGCAATCTATTTTATTGCACATGAACAGTCAGCAGTATAAAATGAGCTAAACAGTGCAAAATATCAGTCCAGAATAATTTTTTTAGCATTAGCTGGAAGCCTGCTCCTTCCACCATGGATAGTGGCCTCATGTCTTTTACCAGCATGTTTAGAATAGAGTTTGTAAGTGGTATGAATTGCTGGGGGGTGAGTGTCTTGTTCCCCATGTAGTTGTCCATCGTTGCCTGTTTTTTTCTGCATAAGAAACACAAATAGACTGAAATAAGTACACATATAAAACAAAGCAGCACACACACTACAACACTAAATCAATATTATATTATTTGAATTAATTAACAATATACAGTGATCATTTACTTTGAGGGTTACGTTCTACAAAATAGCCCGCAACAGGAGATATTCAGAAAAAAAGTAATTTTTTTAACTATTAAAAAGCTCTAAGTAAGAAGCTAATGAGGTTTTTACTTTGAGTCGGGAGTGTTTAAATTAGCTAGAGAAATGTGAAAAATGTTTATTTTGTGTAATACTGTTTAAGAAACATGATAAAAATGTGTTGTGAGGCGTTTTACAGCGTTAGATAGTAAAACTGCCTTTTAATAGTAAAAAAAATGACTTTTTCTGAATTTCTCCTGTATTTAAAAATTGAAAGCGTACAACTATGCCGCGTTATATTCACCTGGACACAGCTCGTCTGTATATTTTTCACCGCAGAGTTGTCCTTTTTTGAATGAGGAACATAGTTATGGGTTTGTGCCGTTTTTCTCTTAACGAGAACATTCTTATAAACAGACGTGCTAAATTTGGCAAGCGCATGATTCACAACACAGAGGAGATTCACGATTGCATCTAGTCAATCAGAAGTAGAACACCGTAGACTGACGCGGCAAAAAAAAAAAAAAAAAAAAAAAAAAAAAAAAAACATGTTTAACATCCACTATAACGAACTCAGCTAAAACACTAAGTCCAGCTTGTTTATTTTCTGTTACTTACCGGGCTGGCTCTTCCAAATGACGGCTCACTTGACCGCGGTGCTCTTCCTCTGCTGCATCAGCCCCCACATGTTTTCGTCTCAAATGTTCACTTAGGGACGTCGTGCTTCCGTGCCATGCTAGATGGTTTTTGCAGGTCACCCGTCTTTTTAAGGCATCTAGAGTGAAGTGCTCCCATACTCGTGAGGTTTTTGTCCGGGGTTTCTCTTCAGTTTTGTCGCTTCTATTTTTCTTCCGTATTTCTTGTTCCGCCATCTCTCACAGCAAGATGAGCGCCAGTAACGTGATACGTCATGAAAACCGAGGGCACTCATTGGCTCATTTCTTCTTCTACGGCTCCACTGGTAGATCAGTGGCTCATTACTGCCACACACTGGCGGAAAATTTAACAGCTTGTAACCGATGTCAGATTGTGGTAAAAAATAGACTATGCGGTAAAATATGATTATTAAACAACTAATCGATGACTAAAAGAGTTGTTAACTATTTTAATAATCGATTATAATCGATTAAATCGATTAGTTGTTTCAGCTCTAGATTAGTGACACCCCCACGGACAATAGCCCAGACTCCCCTGATGCCGAACCTGACGAAATACTGCTGGGACCTCTCCTGCTACAGGAGGAGGGTGGTGAGTCCACAGTAAAGGTCCCTGTGCAACAGGTGCATTACTGTGACGCATTGATAGACACGGGATCAGATATTACAATCATGAGCAAGCCTCTTTATGACCACGTCTGCTTGGATTTAAGAGGGGGGGTGGGGGTGGGGGGGTGGGGGGGGGTGCGTGCGCCCTCCAGAACTGATTCCATGTACATTAACTGTCAGTGTTTTCTCTGATTCTCCAGTGCTCTGGTCTTCTAAGACTATGCTCCAGGTCACGATACGATAGGGCCCATGAGCTTGACACATCCCACCTACGTCTGTGAGAGAATGACCATGCCCTTGCTCATAGGTATGGACCTTTTGCAGTGCTTGGACGCTTTTATCAACTACAAGGCTAGAGGACTGTTGGCATGTGTTAGAAAGCCTAAACCGCTCATTCCACCGCCTTTCTCCGACTCACACTGCCTAGTGGCAAGTGCTCCTGAAAGTGGGGGAACCGCATGCTCACTGCCATGCTCAAAGCCACCAGAGACTCCCTCTGATGTTCTGTATCGGGTTGAACAGGTCGTGGACCAAGCAGATGCCCTTACCAACGATGTCAAGAGAGACAAACTACGACAACTTTTGTTCAAATACAAAGATTTTCTTTCACTTGACTCCTTGGACTGTGGTCTAACCACTATCCATGAAGTCAGGATTCCTACACTGCCACACACTGCGCCAACTTTTGTGCATCAATACAAGATTCCCCTGGCGTCCCACGGACCAGTCCAGGAAATCATTGAAAGCCTCCTGGCTAAAGGGATCATCTGACCCTGCAACAGCACTCCACTGTGGCCAGTAAAGAAGCCTAATGGTAAGTGGCGACTAAATGTTGGGTAATTTCTAATATTGTTCTTATATTACCTCAAAGAAAGTCAGAGCACACACAGAGGGATTAGATTCATAATTTGGTAAATTGTAAACAACCTTTAAACAGACAACAAACTGCAAAGTGTGACACTTTGCAGAGGGTGAGAGTTTCAAACATCAGACACGACAGCCATTTCCTCTCACAAAGAGCCGAAGCTTGTGAAGAGCTTTTATTTGAACATACACACCCACAAATAGCGTGAAACCCCTGTCTGACAAGTTTGCTTCAACTAATGGAAAAACACCTGGCGCAGAAGGGAGGTTCTGAAAGCAGTCAAACATATGTGGGTCAGTATTTTTCCTAAAAACATTTCACTGTTTAAGGGTGAGGTAACGCTTCACATAGACAAAGGAAAAGATTTCACAACAAAGATGAACAATTAAAAAAATACCTATCACTAACCATTGACTACAGGCAACTCAACAAACAGGTTCCCTTGTCTAGGTGGCTGATGGCGCGCCTGGAACAAGAACTTCCAAAAGTGAAAGATGCTAAATACTTCTCCACCCTTGACATTGCATCTGGATTCTGGACAATTCCTGTCCATAAATCGGACCAACACAAACTAGCCTTCTCCTTTGCTAACTGCCAGTACACCTTCACTCTGTGTCCTTTTGGTTATTCCAACTCGCCAGCTGAGTTCAACATCTTATTGGACAAAGTCTGCCCTGATGCTCGAGAGCGAGGTACCCTCATCTATGTCGACGACATTCTTGTTCATAAGCGTACCTTGGATGACCACCTGTCAGAGCTGGACCATGTCATGGGTCAGCTCGCAGCTGCAGGTGCAAAGATTTCTCTCGCCAAAGGTCAGTGGTCCATGTCACAGGTTCAGTTCTTTGGCCTCCTTGTGGGACCACAGGGAGTGCAGCCTCAACTTGGCAGAATTCAAGGTTTGTCCACCATTACACCTCCTACGAACATCTCCGAACTTCGGAGCTCCTTAGGGTTGTGCAACTACTCGCGCCAGTTCGTAGAACATTACGCTGAGATGGCGAGACCTCTGACTAATCTACTGAAGAAGGATGTGCCTTTTGAGTGGACTGAGCAGCAGCAACAGGCCATGGATGACCTGAAGGCTGTGTCATGCTCGGCTCTGTGCTTGGCACTCCCCGATTGCGACAAGGAGTTCCACCTTGAGGTAGGTTTCTCAGCTCACTGTTTGAGTGCGGGTCTCTACCAAGTATATGACTGCGACAGGCGTGTCGTAACCTATGCTAGTAAGCTCATGTCCGGTCCTGAGTTGAAGTACTCTGGCTGTGAAAAAGCTTTGCTTTCCACCATGTGGGCGGTGAAACACTTTTCTAGCTACATTGGTGGACAGAAAATCATCATTGAGACTCAGCACCAGCCAGCGACCTTCCTTAACAGTCAGCGCATCAGAGATGGTGTGGTGACCAATGCGCGAATCGCATCATGGCTGCTGGCTCTTCAAAGCTTCGACATCGACGTACTCTACGCCCAGAACTGACGTAGCCCTCTTGGTATGGGTTTGGCTGCATGCCAACACTGCTCGGACGACGCTATCGCATCAGTCCCGCCAGCCAGCCCTCCTCAGACTCTTCAAAACCCCAACCACCACTACTTCGATCAGTCTCTCTGTGTGGACTTGCCGACCGTGTACGTCGATGGCAGTTCTTTTCGACACGGTCCTACGCCTAGTTCAGGCGTAGGTGTCGTCTGTTTGAACGCTGACCAGAAGGACTCCGGATGTTACTGGTTGGGTTCTAAGACCTCACAGTTTTCAAAAGTGGCTGTGATCTTGATTGTACTACAACATGCTAGGGACCGTGGCATCCGTGAGCTGGTGATTTGCACTGACTCGGACTACGCACGTCTCAGTTTCATTTGTCATCTACCTTCTTGGAAGAGTAACGGGTTCCAAACCTCTAACCGGAAGCCCATTAAACATCAGGACCTCCTCATGGCGTGTGACGCTCTAGTGACGGCACATGACATGCACGTTTATTGGCATAAAGTCAAAGGACATTCTCGTGCACCCGGAACTGATAAGGATCTGAACGACCTTGCAGACACTCTTGCCAAACAGGGCACGGCCGATGGTACTCCATTGGCCTTCAACCCCTTGTGGCTTCTTGAGGAGGTGTCTTCTCGGTCTGACCCACCCCGTGTGTGTGTCGTGACTCGAGCTCAGGCCGCTAAAGCGTCCACCTCCAAACCATCCGAAGGTGTGGTGTCCATTCAACCTGTCTTTTCTGGTAACAATCCTGTCAGTCTTCATTCCCAGGACCCTGCTATAAGCAGGATGATCCTGTACCTTTTGGATCCTACAACTCGTCTGCCTTCTTCCGCCGAGCTTGACTCCATTCCTGAGCTCCGTGCTCTCATTCGTGTTTGGGTCACGCTGGGAATGGTTGAAGGGTTGCTGATAAACGCTGCCAAGCCTCCTTTGCCGCCTGTGCTCATCGCGCCACAGCCACTAAGGTCGGACATGATCACTCAAGCTCATGGTTCTCCCTCCGCCGGACACAAAGGTGTCAAGGCCACGTTCGGTGCCCTGAGCCAGGTTGCTTATTGGCCGGGGATGCGTCGCGACGTCTCAGACCACGTCCAACGTTGTTTGATTTGTTGTCAGTTTCAGCCATCCAACCCTGCACAGAGAGCACCCCTACAGAAAAAGGGACCGTCCACTCCATGGTCGGACTTGCAATTCGATTGGGTGGGGCCTCTGACCAGGTCCAGCAGGGGTAATAAATACATCTTGACCGTGACCTGTACATTCACCAAGTGGGTTGAATGTCTACCAGCACATAATGACACGGCGAAAACGACAGCTATTCTCTTGATGAATCACGTCTTTGCCCAGTTCGGTCTGCCCACTCGGGATGACTCAGGGGTACTCACTTCACCTCTGAAGTGATGGAATATCTGTGGAAACTGTTGGGTGTGAAGGCTAAGTTCCACATTAGCCATCGCCCACAGTCTTCTGGCCAGGTTGAAAGGATGAACCAAACGGTTGTCGGCATGTTGAAGAAGTACGTGTACAGGGTTTAAGATATTTGGCATCTGCTTGATCAATCCCGGTGGCTGCCTGATGGGGTCTGGGTCCCTGGGCTCTGCTGGGTCCCCGGCGGGGGTGGTCGCCCCTGGGTCCCGGATCGCTGGGTCCCGCGCTCGGCCGGCTAGGGGGTGGGAGGCTGCGGGCGGGCCTGTGGGCTTGCAGCTGATATCTCCCGGGACTCTGCCGGCTGCTGGTTGTGGCCCCCCGGGGCGACCTTCTGTGCCTCTCGAGGGGGGCGGGGGCCTTTCTGGTCGCAGTCTCCTTGGGGTTCCTGTGTTCTGGGGCAGCACCTGGATCTCTGGGACTTGGAGCTCCCCCCATCTCCTACACATCTTTGGGGGGCAGATCTGTGGTCCCTCACACTCTCTATCGGACGCTCCTATAGAGAAACCTTACATAAAAAAGCGCGTGTACACACACAGGTGCTCACATGGTGCTCTCAAAAGTATGGGTTTGGGCACGTTCAACACTTGTCTTAAGGCTGTCGTTGCCACTAAATGCACTATGATTTATTATCGTGTGATTGTTCAGTTAAACAATGTGTATTTTATATTTCATCATCAGGTTGATGCAGTGATAGTTTGCTCCTGATGTATTGTTGTGTGTCCCTTTTTTTCTGCTCTTTCTATTTCTGCAGATCTAGAAGCAGACTCTTGTTCATTATTGTTTATTTTTGTGGAACCCCCACCCCCTTCCCCCCTCTCTTCCCACCTTTTGTCTTTTCCTTTCTCTTTCACCTCTGTCTCCATGTCTGGTTGGAATTACAAAGCATTCAAAAACAATAACAATAAAGTTTTAAGTATCAGGCGTGACATTAAAAGTAGACACTTTGATGCTCCACCTGAGAGTAAATCTGTAAGGCTTGTTACCAGCAATCAGACATCAATTCTGTTTGCTTCACAGCCAGACAGGACACAGTTATAAAAAAAGAAAAAAAAAAAGACAAGTACGTGTCCTCTAACCACCGCGACTGGGATATGAAGCTTCCGTTGGTCCTCATGGCCATACGGGCTACCCCTCACGAGTCTACTGGTGTCTCCCCATTTGCATTGATGACGGGTAGACAAATGACCCTACCACTTCACCTGCTGTACCAACCTATTCAGCCCGAGGCAGACCCGGCATACACGAGCGAACAATATTTGCAGGACCTAAAAAACCATCTGCCTGCAGCGTTCTCATTTGCACAGACAAATCTGGAGAAATCGGCTGAAGGCAGGAAGGCTTATTACGATAAGATGGCCTCACATTCTGAACTCAACGTAGGAGATGAGGCCTGGTTCTACATTTTCGCTCCTAAAACTGGTAACAACAAGAACACCTCTGGGAAGCTGGCTAAGAAACTTTTGCCTAAATGGTCAGGCCCATACCTGATAACAGATAAGCTCTCTCCAGTCGTTTATCAGATCAAGATTACCCAAACAAACAAGGAGCCGGTCTACAAATGGGTCCACAGAAACCAAATCAAACTGCACAAGGGTTCCACTAATTTGGTCAATTCTACCACAAACAACTTACCGACTTCGAAAGGGGGGTGATTTCATGCCTCATCGGTTCCATAGCTCTCTATCTTGAGCTACGCAAGTTTGTATGTTTGTGTGTGTGCATGGTTGTCTTTCCTGTTTATACATGACGTGCAGACTTGGGTGATTGGAGATGAACATGCTGTGGGTTCCTGAAGTCAGGTAATCAGGTAGTTAACAGTAGATGGGTTTAGTCCACATAGTACTGGTATCCAATTTTTTTTTTATTATCTTCACTAATCATAATTCTTTATGGGTACATTCACAGTTAGGGATTACCAACTTCACTGATTTACATTTTTAGTGTTTTTGACACTTACATAACTATCTTTTTATAGTACTTTTGCTAGGGTGATAAAGTTTAAGAACTTTATTAACTTAGTTAATTTACCTAAAAGGGCTACAACCAATTTTGCCCTTCATCCTTATAAAGTGTGTATTTAGTGCAGTGATTTCACTGATGCCAGATAGAGTTTGATTAATTTCATGCTTTCAGCACCACCTTTTTGCAGTGCATGTAGTGGTAGGGCATCCATTTCTTCACTTAAAGGTTAATTCACGTAATTCCTACACATAGTACAGAGGTACTCACAGTGTTAGGTTTCTTTTTGTTTGTTGATTTGCATGAGATGCCATTATGTTGTGTCTACATTGAGGTGCCCTGTGCTGTGCTGTCTCTCCTCTCCTGAGTTTCGCTGATGATCCTCGCCTCCCTGGGGGTGGACCCGTGACTCGTTGTCAGATTCCGCTCCTTCTGATGGATGGTCTGGCTCGTAGGACCTGGACGACCATTTGTTCCGGCATGGCTGCTGGGATACGTCGCTCACTGGGACCTGCCCTGCCTGCTGCTCTTTCCTGCACTGAATCACGATAAGTGCAATTACAAAGATCAATATACTGTTGGAATTATTCCCTACCCGTGAATAAGTAAAAGCTTTGCTCCTGCTTCAACTTATTACCCCACGTAGATACCTTACTAATTTGCTGACTTGTGTGCTTCCAAAGGGATTATACAAGACTGTTGAATCCATAGACTGTTCTTCGGGGTGGGGTTCGTACCTCACCACTGTTGGTCTGTTCTTGTGGGATTGCACCCTGCTCTGTTGTCGGGGTCCTTCATAACTATGGTTTGTTCAATGACCAGGTGGTGTCTGGACAGACCACCGTGCCCTTGAAAAGGGGGGTATGTAACGTGATGAAGGAGCCATTTCTATCCTTTAACAACTGTTCCCTATTGACAGAGTGCCAGAGTGCATGAAACAGCCTCAAGGTCATGCATTCGCTTCTAAACTGTTTATGTTCCAGCAATGAAGACAGAAGAACGAAGAATGAACTCTTTTCTTTTAATTAATCAAATAACTCTATTTTAATGAAGCTAATCCATCAAGGTGTTAGTCAATATATTAAGATGTGACCAACCTGTGAAATCAAAATATTAATTACTTTATTATGATCCTATAGAAATAATAAGTACTGTGACTTTAAGGATCCCCACAGGACTCATTTCACGTAGTGTTAAAAAGACATAAACACATTCCTTTCACTGATCCAATCAGAATCTTACAGATCTGACGGAGGTGTGCTTCTGAATATGTTTGGTAATTTTCATTCAACATTAAACCATAACATCCGAGGTATAAAACTATGCCACGTCAGCTCTAACGCCAGTTCAAAGCGTTCCAGAGCAAGCGTCAAGAGCGGCTAATCCGACCTTTAACTCTTCAACCGAAAGAACCCACGACAAGCTGAAAAATCCAGTCACTATAACAACCAGCAGCAACAACAGCTCCTTTCAGAATAAGAGCTCCATTGACCCAGGCTGGGTCTGAACAGACGCCAATAAAAGTGTTGTGTGCCGGAGGTAACTGAAGATGGGTCTAGTCGGAACTGTGGCTTCTTCTACCGGCCCGGTTTCCAGAGAGGGTCCACTGGGCCTCGGCATTCCTGATCTACAGAGGACTTCCACAAGGCAGGTAGACCCGACTTGATGGTGTCTCAAGCGTTTCTGAAACTAACCCAAGCTTATTTCAAACAACATCTTCAGTTCCCATCAGAACTAATCGCTTCTTTGGATTTGCTGGTTCTGATTACATCACACATCATCCATTCACCGTCTCATCCACTTTTAGTTACACTATACATTTAGTTTAAAGTAAGTCTAGTTTAATTGTTAGTAATTAAATTCTTAACTTTTAAACTTGACTCTCTCTATTCTGTGTCTCTGAGTGAATACATAACGGTTACCTAATGTCTGCAATAAAAAGATCCCATCTTCTGGTTTAAATAACCCTCGATCCGTAAGGTGGATTTCATATTTACTATGGAATCCCACGCCTTACGGCTCATTAACTAAAATGTAAGAACCTCTCCTTTCCTTACCGTGCGGAGTCTCAGGTGGTGTGTCACTGCAACCGCCAACTCCCCCCCGGGTGAGTGGTTTACCCACCACAGGGTGGAGTGGTCCTGATGCAGAGACGACGCAGACTCTCTGGATGTCACTGACCTTACTGGTACTGGATTGACTGACAAGGCTGGCAGCACCATTGTGGTTAACACCGCCTGACAAGGTAATGAGGTGCTCAAGGGACGCTAATGGCATCGGTTGAGCACACCGAGTTTAGAATGTCCAATCACCGAGTGAAATGACAGCCTTTAAGTGTTGGAGCAGGTCCCTTCCCAACACGAACGGAAACGTTTCAACATTAGTTACAAACACTGGATGGCTCACGAACATGTCTCCCACTGTGAAGTTGATGGACACCACGTTTGACAAGGGCATTTGGCCTGAAGAGTACGGATGGATGTCCACAGCGCAGGGCGTGAGTCCTAAGACGTGACCCTGTGCAGCTGCAGCCATGCGGACCTGCTCCCAGAGAGAGCTGGACATGATGGTGAAATCTGAACCGGAGTCCACAACACCCTCACAGTCCAGCGCCCCCTCCAGGGTCACCGGAATGTGAGGTTTATCAATAGGACCATTACGGATGATCCTGCAGTGAACCCTTCATGGAAGTCTTATCGGTGAGCTTGGTTGGCCAGGTCCGGTGGCAGGTTCCGTGGGTGCTAGAGCGACCACCCGAGACCTCGCCGAAGTCTCAGGTGTCGGTGTATGCACCGTTGTGGCAGGCTCCGCCTCTGCAGGACCTGTTTCCACAACTGATCCACAGGCAGGTTGAGGAGGTTCTACCGCTGAGATGCACAGAACCGACTCACGTTCTGTCGAATCTTTCAACAGGTCAAGAAGTGCGGCTCCCAGGGTGTGAATTTTTCCAGGAGACCGGCTCTCAGAAACAGTTCTCGGCCTTCGGGCAGGACTGTAGTCCTTGCGAGCACTATGCGGTAAATTTTGGCCATAAGGAGTGCGTCTCTCGCCTGGGCGAGGTGACTGTCTCCTGAAGGAGCCTAATGAACCCCCTTTTTCTTTAAAAGAAACACGATGTTTATCTCTGCCAAGTCGTGGTGACTTAGGGTCCCCTCCATGAGCCGGTGGATTTTGAGGCTTGTTATTTGGAAAGCCTTTTGGCTTGGAGTTGTTATTGGATTTCTGGGCCTGTTGTTTAGACCCATTGTTTCGGTTTTTGTTTTTATGAGTCCCTGATGCAGTCCCCTCGAGTCGTAGCGAGGAGGGTTTTGCCCCCACCGCCAGAACTGATGGAGCGTGAAAACTCTTACTGGATTTGCCAAACCGTGTAAAGGCACAACTCACCATTCTTCTGAGCTCATCCATGGGTGTTGTTTTATGGTCTACCGTACCCATGTATGGGCTATACTGGACATGTAGATTCTCAAGGAAGATTTCCTTGAAACCTTTTTCCTCTTCCATCCCATCCTTACATTCCGTACCAAAGTGCGCGTCAAAGAGTTGTAGATAGAAGGCTTGTAGGTCTTCAGTACGACCCTAAAATTTCAGCTATTCAACAGCTTCCGGTCGGCAACAAGATTGTGCTTGGCTTAGCCGCAGTCACCGGCCACTTTTTCAAACTTTTCTCCACTAACCTCCTCTTTTACACCTTGCTCCTGTCTGCAATCCTCTTCAGTAGTGTCCCTGCTACCATCTCCTATGATCGCCAGACTCTTCTGTCCTTCCGTTAATTCACGATCGCCCAAGATGCACCGAGGACGTACCATCCCGTTTGTTTACCTGAGTGGCGCACCGGCTCGGAACCAATCGACAGTCACGAGCTGCCCGCCTCCGGCTATGTTTGTCCGGTCCCGGGAAAAAGTCGGAGGAAAAGAGGTAAACGAGCAGTAATCCAGGTGAGAATAAGACTTCTCTTAAAGCGTGGTTTATCTGGTAAACATCGGCGCAATCTTCTAGCTTCTTGTCCTTTGTTTGGTGACCTGAGCGCCACTTCCGCATTCCCGCCAGGCCACGTTGGGACGCGGTTCATCCGTCCAAGTTTTTTAAGGTCGGTTTATTCTCATTCCTCAGTGGTTTCTCCTCCTGTTCCCTCCATAAGTGGTTTTTATAAATACCGTGGATCTAACCCTGCTAATTTACGTCCACTAACTCCAGCTGTTTCTGTAGTTTCTGATTCCTCCACCTCACTCAGCATGGCTCTATTAAACACCCGCTCTGTTAAAATTACGTCCTTCCTGCTCAATGATCTAATTCTCTCTAAAAACCTGGATTTTCTGTTTCTGACTGAAGTTTGGCAGCAAACATCTGATTATTCTGGTTCTGGTCATGGTGGAGGCCTAGCTGTTGTTTTCAGAGACCATCTTCCATGTAGCTCTACAACCTCTGGTCACTTTGCTTCCTTTGAACTGCAGCTGATTAAAGTCGGGTGTAAGGACCCGTTCTACTGTGCTGTGGTTTATCATCCACCTGGTCCAAACAGTTCTTTCCTTCAGGAGTTTAGTGACTTTCTATCCTCCACTGTGAAGCTGCCCAGACTGGTGATTGTTGGTGATTTTAACATCCACGTTGATGATCCCTCTGATCACTTTGCCATGAATTTCTCCAGCCTTATGGACACCTTTGGCTTTACCCAGCATGTTTCTGGCCCCACACACACCAGGGGGAACACTCTAGACCTTGTTTTTACCCTGAGTCAAAATGCTGCCAGTGTTTGTCCTGAGGATGTTTATATTTCAGATCACCATTGCATTTTCTTTAACTTGTCAGTTTCTGCATCCCCACCTCCTGCTCGCCGTATGGTTAGTTCTTGTTTTCTTAGTGAAAGCACAGCTCGCAATTTTTCTGCTTCTTTTGATTCACCCTGTTCTTCTGATAATGACCCAGATTCCTTAACTACTCAGTTTAACGAGCACTGCCTCTCCATTCTGGACAACATCTGTCCTGTCAGAACCAGATCAGTTCCTGCAGTGAACCCTACTCCCTGGTTTACTGACAGCCTTCGCAGCCTGAAGCGCCAATGCAGAAAAATTGAGCGCTTGTGGAAGAAAACCCATCTCCACGTCCATCTGCTGCACCTAAAGGATATTCTGACATCCTTTAACTCTGCAGTCAGAGACGCCAGGGTTTCCTATTTCTCCAACCTGGTGTCCCAGAGCAAAGGGAACCCCAAGGTGCTGTTTAACACCATCAGCAGTATCGTCTCTCCTGCCACTCCTACGGCCTCCATCCACTCTGTTGCAGACTGTGAGAACTTTCTGTCTTTCTTTGTGGACAAAGTCAATAAGGTCAGATCTAGCATCTCTCCTTCAGCCTTATCTCTGCCTCTCCCAACTCCAACCAGGCCCATCATCCTAGATAGCTTTGCTCCTGTTTCTTAGCCTGAGTTAACCAAACTAGTTAACTCTATGAAGACCTCTGCATGCCTCCTCGACATCTTACCCTCATCTATGTTTAAAAGTGCTTTTCAGTTCATCGGTCCCAGCGTGCTCTCTATAATTAACACTTCTCTGGTTTCTGGTCAGGTCCCTGCTTACTTTAAGAATGCTGTAATCCACCCGCTTCTTAAAAAACAGAGTCTTGACCCCTCTTTCCATAGCAGCTTCAGACCCATCTCTAAACTTCTGTTCATCTCCAAGATCTTGGAAAAGGTTGTGGCTAAACAACTCACAGCTGCTCTTGATGAACATAACATCTATGACTGCTTCCAGTCAGGTTTTCGTAGAGCTCATTCTACTGAAACAGCTCTTCTTAGGGTATCTAATGACCTTCTGGCTCACAGTGATGCAGGGGACTGTTCTGTTCTGGTCCTGTTGGACCTGACTGCAGCCTTTGACACTGTTGACCATCACCTGCTACTGGAGAGACTGAGAGACTGGGTAGGCCTATCAGGATCTGCTCTGGAGTGGTTCTCCTCTTATCTCTCTCAGCGCTCCTTTTCTGTGGCCGTCTCCAAGTTTAGGTCCTCCACCACCTCTCTTACCCATGGTGTCCCACAAGGTTCTGTGCTGGGGCCTCTGTTCTTCCTCCTCTATCTGCTTCCTCTTCAGCACATCCTGAGCTCCTTCAAAGGAATCTCCTACCATCTTTATGCAGATGGCATCCAACTGTACATCTCCTTTAAGTCCCATGAGATGTCTAAGCTGCAGCTGTTACACACCTGCTTAGACTGTGTCAAAACCTGGATGGCTGGGAGCTTTCTGCAGCTGAATGAAGATAAGACTGAGATTCTCATCTGTGCCCCAGACAAGCTGGTTCCCAAAGTCAGAGACTCTCTTGGTCAGCTTGCTTCCCACACCAAACCTTCTGTCAGGAATCTTGGCATGACGTTTGACCCCGCTCTCACCCTGGATTCTCATGTCAGTTCTCTTGTTCCCTCTTCCTTCCATCTCAGGAACATTGCTAAGCTGAGTCCCATTCTATCTCGCTCTGAACTTGAGACAGTTATCCACACCTTCATCTCCTCCCGCTTAGACTACTGTAACTCTCTTTTCTCGTGTTTGAGCAGAACATCCCTGAACCGTCTACAGGTGGTTCAGAATGCCTGTGCTCGGCGTCTGACCAAGTCCTCCAAATACACCCACATCACCCCACTTCTCCTCCAGCTTCACTGGCTGCCAGTCAACTTCAGGGTTCATTTCAAGATCCTGGTTCTGGTCTATAGGGCCTTACATGGACAAGCACCATCTTACATTGGTGACCTTCTTAGTCCCTATACCTCCAGCAGGTCCCTGAGGTCCAGTGATCAAAGCCTACTGGATGTGCAGCGCACCAGGCTAAAGATCATAGGTGACAGATCATTTGCTGCTGTGGCCCCCAGGCTCTGGAACTCTCTCCCCCTGAGCCTGAGATCAGTGGACTCAGTGGTCTCCTTCAAAAAGCAGCTGAAGACTCACTTGTTCAAGCTGGCTTTTGTATGACCTTCTTCATCCCCTCTCTCTTTATTTTGCTCTCCCCACCTATTCCAACTTCCTCAGGATCCACTGATTTCCCTCTTTCCTATTCACTCTCTCTTTCTTAAATTTTTTTCTTTTAAATCCCAATTGCCTATTTTTGCTCATTTTTAATATATTTTAAACAATTTCGAACTGCTTTTTTATATTTAAACGTTTTTTTGTTTTTGTGAAGTGCCTCGTGAATTTTATCTTGAGAGGCGCTATAGAAATATTTTCTTCTTATTATTATTATTATTCCGTTTGACTGACAAAGCTAACTGTATACCAGCCTCCTTAGCATCATAAGTGTACTCTTTCTGAATCGCAGCTTCCAGCTTGTTGTAATCATTTGCGATCAAATTACGTTTGCAATCAATAAGCGAACCCAAGGCATCGGAGGTCAACCTTATCACAAATATCTTGTCCTCCAAGGTCATTCCCGGACATCGCTGAAAGTGATGTCGGAGGTCACTCAGATATGTGTCAACCGGGTATGAGTTACCTGGTTGAGGGTTGAATTTCTTGACGCTCCGAGACATCCTGTAGATGTCAGATATGGGCACAGGTGTTGCGACAGCAGGAGGTGGAGGAAACTGGCCTGGCTGAGAAGCCAGGGGTAACTGAGGATGTGTCACCCCAGCTGCAGCAGGTGCAACCCTCCGTACAGATCCAGAATGCTAGTGTAGGAGCTCTAACTCCTCTTCAATACCGGAGCCGATGAAACAGTGTCAGCAGTACGACAGACTAGTCTTTGGATTGTCTCTAGGTAAAAAGCGACAGTTGGTTGACAGCGTCAGATGGACCCAGAGGGTCAGTGAGTTCAGCTTTTATTCTGAAAGGAACCGTTGCTTGGTTGATAAAGTGCAACAGATTTTATCCAGCTTGTTGGTTCTTTGCTTAAAAAAGAAGTCCGGGTGGCCGGTCTGATACTTCTCTTAGAATACGGTGAACTGCAGTGAACTGTAGAGAACTCAGAGAACTGAACTAAGATAGCGTGGGGATGCATTGTGCTGCTGTTGTGCGAGCTGTCAAGACTGGCGGTTTTAACTGGTTTTAATCCTTTTTGGTTTTAACCGTTTATTTTTTTTAACCACTGTGAGCTTTTTATTTTATTTTTTACTTTTTAAATAACTTTTTGGAGCTCGACTGCTGTGTGTTTTTACCTGCTGTCCACTTCCACCTGCTTCATGCCTCTCACCTGTAGCCCTGGGTGTGTCGGCTGTGTGAGGCTGAGCCAGAAAGTTGTAGAACTGGAGAAGAGGATCTCCACGCTCCACCCAATCCAGGACCATGAGTGCGACGTCGACACCATTTTCTCTCAGACCTTCGCCACCACTGATGGGGCTCAGTTGGCGGATGCCGTCTCATGCCAGCCCAGCGTAACTGCTGGGGCAAATTCCATCTCCAGTTCTCCAAGCAAGCTCGGAGTGCTGGGGGCCTGCACAGCATTCGCGGCAGAGGAGGAGCACTGGTTCCATCTGGGGGCAAAGCCGAAAGCCCCCCTCAGCTCCACTCCCTTGCTCCAGGGTGCATGGGTCAAGGTTGGGTCCGGCCAAGGTTGGGGTACGCGGCCGCCAATCTCCTCCACCTAGCCTGTCCTTGTCCAACCGTTTTGGCACCTTGGATTTGGATTTTCCTCCTCTGCCAGCCCCTGGCCGTAACTTTGCAGAACCCTCCCAGCCGCTGCGGGACCAGCTGAACGGTAGTCGCCCTCCACATCGCATTATCCCCCAGACTAAAGCTGGGACCCACCAAGGAGCGCTGACCTCTCGTCGCTGCAGTCCTGGTGGAGCTCAGCCCATCACTCAGCAGGTCCTGGAAGGCACAACCCCCCAAACTGAAGCTGGGACCCACCAAGGAGCGCTGACTTCTCGTCGCTGCAGTCCTGGGGGAGCTAAACCCTTCACTCAGCAGGTCCTGGAAGGGTCCTCTGCCCAGCTTCAACCAACTAGCACACCCACACTACCACCACCACCACCAACCACTCTCATCATTGGGGACTCCATCATCCATTTTTGAATATTCTGAGTTATATGGATTTTAGTCAACATGTCACAAAGCCAACTCACAACAGAGGACACACCCTGAACTTGGTCATCGCGCATGGCCTGTCCACCAGTGTGTCCTCTGTTATTGATTTGGCTGTATCTGATCATTACTGTGTATTTATTAGCATCACCAGTTTTATCCAGCTGGAACCCTCTGTGAGAACTGTAAGGAAGCGTCATCTCACCCCTGAAGTGGCTGCAGGTTTTCTTGAAGTTTTTAGAAAGATCCCTCCCACTCCGGTAACTGCCTCTTGTGATTTTATTGTCAATGATTTTAACAGTAGACTGAAATCCGCTCTCAACCTGCTCGCTCCAATTAAAATCAAAAGTCTATATTCAAAACGTGCTTCACCGTGGAGAAATGAAAAGCTAAAGAAACTAAAGAGAAATTGCAGGGTTGCAGAGCGGAGATGGAGAAAGAACAAAACAACTATAAATCATCAAATATATACAGAGCTACTTAAATCATATAATAACGCAGTGAGAAATTCAAGAAATGCATACCTTTCCAAACTCATTCTAGACAATAAACACAATCCCAGAATACTTTTTTCCACCATAAACAACATTTTAAACCGTACATCCAATTCACTTCAGAAAACACCCTCAAATGCACTCTGTGAGGAGTTTGCAGCCCACTTCAGAGGGAAGGCAGACACCATCAGACGGAATATTTTATCCTCCATAAGTAATAAGGTTTTAGATAAATCTGAATGTGTGTCTATACCAGAGGAAACACTGGACAGGTTTGTCCTGGTAGAAGCTGAGACTCTTGATAAAGTTTTCTCCTCAGTGAGACCCACCACATGTGTCCTGGACCCAATCCCAACTTCGTTTTTTAAACAATTCTATGGATCTTTTAGTGATGAGATTTTAACCCTGATGAATTGCTCCCTTCAGACGGGGGCCTTTCCTGCTGCCTTTAAAAGGGCGGTGGTGAGGCCCCTGTTGAAGAAGAGCAATTTAGATTTTAATGAATTAAACAATTACCGACCAATATCTAACTTACCATTTTTAAGCAAAATTTTAGAAAAGTTTTTTTAAATCATCTAAATGATTTTATTAACACTAATAACGCCCTAGAGAAATTTCAGTCTGGTTTTAGGGTGAACCAAAGCACCGAGACGGCCCTTCTAAAGATTTTAAACGATTTTAGAGTAAATTATGATAAACGGAAGTTGACAGTGTTGGTTCTACTGGATCTAAGTGCTGCCTTCGATACAGTAGACCACACTATTCTTTTAACTCATTTAAAACAGATCAGCCTCTCTGGTGCTGTACATAGAATGTTCACATCCTACCTCACAAACAGGACTTTCATGGTGAGTTTAGATACCTGTTCCTCTAGGGTCCATGGGATTACATGTGGTGTGCCCCAGGGTTCAATTTTAGGCCCAGTGCTGTTTAATCTTAATCTTTATATGCTCCCTCTTGGCAGTGTCATCAGGAGACACGGGGTCAACTTTCATAGTTATGCTGATGATACACAGTTGTACATCTCCATGTTTCCTGATGACTCTCGGCCAATGGATGCACTTTTTAACTGTATTTTAGACATTGAATCATGGATGGCAGAGAATTTTCTCCAGCTCAACCAGGACAAAACTGAAGTTTTAGTCAGTGGTCCTGAAGCCCAGAGAGAGAAGCTTTTACCGAAATTACAATCTCTGTCTTTTAATCCATCTGAACAAGTGAAGAACCTGGGTGTGATTTTTGACTCTGAGCTGACTTTTATCCCACACATTAAATATATCACAAAAATAGGTTTTATCATCTAAAGAATATCGCCAGAGTCCGCCCCATTCTCTCTCGGGCCAATACGGAGATGCTGATGCATGCTTTTATCACCAGTAGGATAGACTACTGCAATGCCCTGCTTTCTGGTCTTCCCAAAAAGAGCATCTCAGGTTTACAACTTCTACAAAATTCGGCAGCACGTGTCCTGATGAAGACCAGGAGGCGGGAGCACATGACACCAGTTTTAGAATCATTGCATTGGCTCCCCGTATGTTTCGGGATCAATTTTAAGGTTCTTCTAATGGTTTTTAAGTGTCTTAATGGTCTTGGGCCATCTTATCTCTCAGAACTGTTTTACCATATGAATCCTCACGGCCTCTGCGCTCCTCTGGCAGGCATCTCCTGGTCATTTCTAAAGTCAGGACACATACTCACGGCAAGGCGTCCTTCCAGTGTTATGGCCCTCACCTCTGAAACGAGCTGCCAGAGGACCTCAAGGCCACAGAGGACATTCATGTTTTTAAGTCCAGGCTCAAGACCCATCTTTTTAGGTTAGCTTTTATCTAAATATTTACTACAGTTTTATATCTCGTTTTACATGATTATATTTTATTGCTTACTTTGCATGTTTTATATGATTATATTTTAGCATTGTTTTCATTATTTAATATTATTATTTTACTGTCTATATCATTTTATTTATTACTTATTTTCTAAATTTTGTCCCTTAAATTAGCTCTTTTATTATATTTTTACTCATTTTAATCCAGTGTTTCCTCTGTAGGGACCCTCTACCCCGGGAGCGGTGGTCGACTGTAGCTTCTTGGGCGCTCTACAGGTGGGGGTCTATGCTCCCCCTCCACTGAGCGCCCTGATTTAGTATGGAAAACCGGATGCTGCCGGGGCAGACGGCTCCTCTGGTGGTGTTTCCTTGCCTTACCTTACTAGGCTCATCTGGACTCAGCCAAATATAATTTTTACGTGTGCACGTGTGTGTGTTCGTGTGTGCATGTGTGTGCTTGCATATGTCTGTTAATGTTTTTAACCTGTTATGGGAATCTGGGGTCATTTTGTAAAGCACTTTGAGTAGCACTTTGTTTGAAAAACGCTTTATAAATAAATCTGATTGATTGATTGGGGACTGGTTTTATTAATCTGGATGTTTTGATTTATGGTCGAATCAAAGTTAGCAGATTTATAAACACCACAGAGACTATGCCATGCTTCAGAAAGGAAGGTTCTGATCGGATGAGTCAAAGCAATGCGTCATGCGTTTACATTACGTGTCGTCAGGGTGTCTAGTGCAGCTAGATTAAAGTCATATTACTCATTGAAACTTATTAATCATAACATTGTCATTTCACAGATTGGTCAACAACATATTATTGACTAACACTTTGTTTGATTAGCTTTATTAAAAATAGAGTTCTTTGATTTATTAAAAGGAAAGAGTCCTTTGTCTTCATTCTTCTCTTGGGCTGGAAAGGAAGCAGTTTAGAAGCAAATGCATGACCTTGGGGCAATATCTCATGCAGATTAGTTCTTGCTGAGGAGAGGGGTAAAATGACTTTTAGGTGGAAAACAGTCATTTCATTCCGTTACACCTTCATTAGCTTATTTCTGCAGATGAAACTGGAGGACCTGAGTATTACTGATCACTGCTGTCGTATCTGCACCTAAAACGACCACTTGAGTAAAATGTGACTACAGTTACTAGATTACAGTAACTAGATCATTATTCTTCTTTGCCTGTTTGGTATATTACTAATCTCAAGAATGCAATAGTCTATCAATCACCACCAAACACTAACATTTTGTCTTCATATGCTTAAAACCGAAAGCCTGAGTGAGACCTCTTAGATGTTCTTGTACCTCCAGGAGTGGCCTGTCTTCAGGATTCTCCTCCTGCATCTGCTGCAGCAGCTTCTGGGTTTCCTCTCCCAGATCCGCTTCAAGCTCTGGCTCGATGACGAAGTTCAGCGCTGCAGAAAGCGTAGAGCCCAGGGAGTAAATGTGGCCCTGCAGCAGGAAGAGCAGTGGTTATCATGCAACAGCTGAGATTAAAGTTTCATACTTTGGGATCAAGCCCCCATAATATTGGTATGAAATTGAAGCCAACACGGAAGTGACAAAACCTGCAGTTCCACCATCATCCACTAGGGTCTGGTGTCAGAAGCGAGCAAATCCTCATGTTAAAAATACCATTCTCACAGCAGTAATAAACATGTTTACAGCCTGGTACCAAAGCCAAAAATTCTGTATAATTAATGAGCATCAGACCCACGTGACTGCAGAGCTAGCTCCGGGGAAAGGCCTCAGCCTGAGCCTCGGCCTTGCCTGAAAACTGTCCCGCCATTTTCAGTCTCTCACCTTAGACAAGTAGTTGTAGCATTTGTGCATTCCTTTTGGATATTATTTGTGCAATTGTTGGACAAAATGTGAGATGGGGTCATGGGGTTGGAGCGGACAATTCGCCGGCCATTTAGAGCGGGGGGGGGGGGGGGGGGATTAATATTGAGACTTTTTGTGCTCTACATTTGATTTACTTCTACTCTGTACGGAAGAGGATTAGAGCCACTGACAAGAAAAGAAAGAGAATTCTTACTTTTGTCTCAGAATTCTGACTTTTAATCTCGGAATTCTGAGAAAAAAAGTCAGAATTCACTTCATTTTCTTCTCAGTGGCCCTAATCCTCCTCCGTACCTCTGGCTTTACAGAGGGAACTGACCTTTGTTTCTCTATCATCTATCTATCTATCTATCTATCTATCTATCTATCTATCTATCTATCTATCTATCTATCTATCTATCTATCTATCTATCTATCTATCTATCTATCTATCTATCTATCTATCCATCTATCCATCTATCCATCTATCTATCTATCTATCTATCTATCTATCTATCTATCCATCTATCCATCCATCCATCTATCTATCTATCCATCCATCCATCTATCCATCTATCTATCCATCTATCTATCAACAGTAAAGAGTTACAGCTACATGTCACAAATGTCATACAGGAACTTTTAATCATAATTAATGTAAATAATTTAAATTCCATCTAGGGATGGGCAATATCATGTCATTCATAATATTACCAGTTATTATTTCCTGCCAAGAGAAAAAATCTATCATGTTAAGCTAACTTCATGATGTAGTTTCATCCACTAAACAGGATTATGTTCATGTGGGTCATCAGCATGAAGTTATTGAAGTTATCAAAGCAAACATGGCTGGAATCAGTTTTACCTGTAATCTGTGTCTCTAAGTGTGTGTGCTGCTGTAACGAGTGGATGTCCCCACTGTGGGACTAATAACATTTACTCTATTCTATTATATTCATTCATATCAGCCAGTAGGAAAAAAAAACAAAAACAAAACAGGAATTCTGGCTTTTCCAGGCTTCCGTACCCGTACCTGGTTATGGAGGAGGGCTTCGTCTCACAAACAGGAAAAACACATGGGTGAAGCGGTGAATTAAACACTAGGATTCAATGCGTTACCAACTAATGTAGGAGAGGGAAAGTGTGAGTGAGTCACCACGGTAGAAAGCCCTGCTTGCTGTGAGCGAGGATCTGCGGCTGATGAGTGAAAACAAAAGAAAAACATTCGGGACTGAAGCTCCGTCAACGCGGCTGCATTTCCATGTCATTTTGGCGACATGCCTAGCCGCAGCTCATGGTTATGGGAGAACCAAGCAGCATCAGCAGGTGGAGCTCACCGCTCCGCCCATCTCACAACCAGAGCAGAAAAAAAGCACATCTGTTTAGATTATACAGATGGGATTATGTGTGTGAATTAATGCCAGTTAAATTATACTTAAGTGTTGTTTGTGTGCATGTTGTTCAGTAGCTAATACTATATTACAGTTTTTCTCGATTGGTTTGGCTCATTTCTTGAAACCGAGATGACATTCACAAAATAACATGGACAAATCTCCAAACCACATTGCAATTGTTCACAACAGAATGTCAGTTTTCATTGGTTTAATCAAATTGCAAATGCTTTAGTACATGTCTCAAGTGACTCTGTGCTTCTTTTCAAATGATTATGTACAAGTAGCTACAGTTAGCACAATGAGCCCACATTTAGCACATTTCCCAAATAAATAGATCTTGCCGATCTAAACTGATTAGTTGATTTGTCAGTGAAATGGTCACTCACTCCACAACATATCAGCATGGTTTCATTGTGTAAGTCATCATATGCACAATTGTCTGTTCAACTGTCAAAATTAATCAAAGATATAATACCATGAAAGAATATCTTGGAACATTTGATAAAGTTATGACAGTAATTGACAATCAATCAGGTGAAATTAGAACTAGTGAAGGAGCAGCCTCCCACATCTCAGATGACCAATCAAACAGGTTGTTCAGATACCTGACAGGTGTTGTCTATGATCATGACTGCTGCCAAAAGTATATAGACAGAGCTTGGCCCGGGGCCAGTTTCATTTGCAGTGTGAACATGGAAGGACCTCGCCAAGTACAACAGCAACTTCCTGCTCGAGGAAGAGGAGGAAGAAGAAAAGGAAGAGGAAGAGGAGGAGTGAGAATGCGTTGAGGAATAGGGGGAAGAGGCCGAGGAGCACGGAGGCACCATGATGTCCCAGATGAAATCCGGGCCACCCTTATTGACCACGTTATAAACCATAGCCTCACAATGGCAGAGGCAGGTCGCCGAGTGCAGCCTAATGTGGCTTGGTCTACAGTCTCCTCCATCATCCAAACCTTTCGCAGGGAAAACAGGTACAGAACTATGCTATTGAACTATTCAGTGTTGGTGTGTGTGTAGGCCTAGTGTACTGTAATATCGTCATGTGATGTTATATGATACTATAAAAATGACAAAGACAGAAAAATGGAGAAAATACTGTGAATAGTATTCCAGTCACTGTGCAGTGCATCACACTTCTAGTACCATAGGACAGCAGTACAATTACAGTGGCAACTCATTTTGTAACAAATTTACAGTGTTGACCTTTGACTTGTATGTCTAGGATTGGACGACAGCCTCAAGTGGGTGGCAGAAGAAAACTTCTAAATGAACAACAAGAACGAAAAATATGCAACATGGTCATTGCAAATAATGCCATCACACTGAGACAGATTCGTAATGCAATCCTGCTAGACAATGTAATGTTCCAAAATATGAACTCTATCAGCATCTCCACAATAGACCGGGTATTGAAAAAACATCAGATGACCATGAAACAGATTTACAGGGTACCATTTGAGTGAAACTCTGACAGAGTGAAAGGGCTGCGGTACCAGTATGTGCATGTAAGTCAAATACTGGTTGTCTATCATTGTAACACTATTACAGTAAGACATGGTTACCACTGTTTTCTCGTTTTACGGTATCCTTTTCACTTTTAGAATGCAGCTTTGAGTGACTAGAGCATTTTGCCTAGAAATTGTCGTCAGTTTCCCACTCCCTGTTTGTACAGTAATTTAGATCCTCCCTGCAGTATCTGTCTCTACTTGACTGATTAGATTTATTTCTATTCTATTGTAGAGAATAATGGCATTAAAAGGCAACGAAACCCCTCACATCCTAGTGTTCGTTGATGAAGTTGGCTTCAACCTGGCCAAAGGTCGAAGGCGTGGCCGTAACATCATTGGCCACCGAGCCACTGTGGATGTCCCAGGCCAGCGAGGGGCAAATATAACAATGTGTGCCGCTATATCAGAAAGAGGTGTGGCAACACACATTCCCAGTTTAGGGCCCTACAATACACAAAAGCTCCTCAATTGTTTGGACCACCTTTATACTGATCTGATCCCAGAAAATGAGAGAGGTGTAGAAGGACCTCAGCTACCACATTATGTCATTGTGTGGGATAATGTGAACTTCCACCGCGGCCCACGCATCAGAACCTGGTTCACCACCCATCCCCGGATGCTAATGGAGTTTCTTCCACCTTACTCTCCTTTCCTAAATACAATTGAGGAGTTTTTTTCAGCTTGGAGGTGGAGGGTGTATGAGCATCAGGCTCAAGACCAGAGGGCCCTGCTGCATGCAATGGATGCTGCATGTGAGGACATCACAGGGGACCAATGTAGGGGATGGTTGAGACATTCACGCCGTTTCTTCCCTCGCTGCATCGCACGAGAAAATATCTGTTGCGATGTGGATGAGAATTTATGGCCTGACAGAGAGCAGCGGGTCGATGGCCAGGAGGATGAGGATGGTGGCCAGGAAAGAGAGGGTGACAATGGCGACCACTGAAAATATTACTGTACTATTGTTCTGAAACCTTATTTACAGTATGGTAGGCTAGAGTTGTTTTTGTTTTTTGTTTTGTTTTTTGTTTGTGTTTATAACTGTTCACATTTACAGAATCCTGTATATGTTTTTTTTCACAGTATGTTCTCTAATGTTAACATTTCTTTGTACGAATGAAAATGTTTACAGTTTCCTTGAGTATGAGTGGTTAATTGGAGGCCGATTTTACTGTGAAATCTATTGGTTTTATTCATAGTGGTATTCTGTTGCTAGACCTGTGCCTCAGTGACACAACGCCTGAGCATTTTGACTTGCAGTGCTTAAACACTGCCAAAGGTATAATGCATTTTGGGGGCATTGACTATTTATATGGGAAGGATTTTTAGTTTTGACACATGGATAAACTCTTTTGGGAGAGATATGAGCTTTTGCAGGGGATCCATGGTGTTGTGCTAAACCATCCAGGTTATTTTGACAAAAGCACTAAATGAATGCACATGTGCCAAGGCAATTGAGAAGGATCTGTGCTATTTTGACTGTACTGACCTTTTATATGGGAAAGGAATCTGCTTTTGAAGCAGTGACGAAGAGTTTGGGGAAAGATATTTGATTTTGCTAGTGAGCTATAATGTTGGGTAGCACTGTCAGACTGTTTGGCCAAATGACCTTATGGTTTTGAGAATGTCATCTCGATTTCAGGAATAGAGCCAAACCAATTGAGAAAAACTGTTATATAACCTGTTTTATTTCCATAAGCCCTACGCACTGTGCGTGATGCGTGTTTGGGGAGCGCAGGCGCTGGTTTTGCGCAAGATATTGGAGGTGTGGTGTGAGAGCATATGAAGAGGGTCAAATGCATGTGTCTCATGCTCAGTGCGTGAGAGTTGGCAGCCCTAAAAAATGACTATTACAGTTTTTCTCAGTTGCTTTGGTGCATTTCTCACAACAGAAATGATCTCTGCACCACTACTAAGGCTCTCCTCAAAACAATTAGTGCAAAGTGCAAAACATGGTGGATAACTTGCAAAAGTGAGTCACTTCATCAAAAAGAAAAGTCAGTTGCTCAAAATAAGTAGTCAATGCTCCAAAAGCAATTCCCTTAATCAAAACAGATAATATATTCATCAAAAGCAAGTACTTATATCAATCAAAGTGTCAGGGCTGTCACAACTACAAGTCATTACACCAGCACCTTTGGCCACAAATTCAAACGGTTTGAACATGTTTTCATTGCGACGTATTTATTTGCAGGTGCTTCCCAATGACACGTCAAGTCTGGACAGCATGCATGGTGTTGGATAAAAACAGATACTGTAATGACTTGACTGTGTAACATCTGATGTTTTTAAACGAAAGTTCATCTTCATTTTATTTTTACGTTGTAGTTCCTACAGGGAGGTTTTGACCTCGGCCTGGCACCAGGACTGGTGCCAGGTCTTGTCATCAGTAGAACTCCCTTGAGAAAGTTGAGAAAGTCCAGACTACGACTGCTTTGTGGATTTTTGATTTATAACAAGCACCTGGAGTGTCTTCTTCCCGCCTGAGAGTCTGTGAGAACCTCAAATGTGTGTGTAAATGTGTGTGCGTTTATAATTTTGTGTGTCTGCCTTAATAAATACTTTCGGAGGACTTTGTCTGATGAGAGTGAACTGACGACCATTGTGTGGTGTGTATTCATTTGCTCTCCACTTAGCAAAGTCTAAATTGATGGTTGATTGTTGATTATTGGTGTTTGGTTTTGATCAACTGACTAATTACCCCCTGTGCTTTGAACTTTCTCTGAGGTAATCCTGGAGTGATAAAATTACCCAACACATGGCATATTGAAAATCAACACTTCATATGCACTCTTGATAATATTTAATTGAAACTGTTCACAGCATTGTGCAACTGGGGAAATACAGTAAAACACACATTCTACAGCAAACATAAACTCACTTAGACAGTAAACCTTACTGCAGTAGTTATGAAACAAAAAAAAAACTGAACAGACACTGCTGCATATCAGTCATTGATATCTAGACGCTCCCGTCTGTCTGCCCACATACAGTATTTTCATCAACATCACAGCGAATGTCAGCTCTATCGATGTGTAGCATTACTAAGATCCTATTGTCTGCCCTTAACAGCTGCCCCTTCACACAGTAACAACGTGTAGGAATCGCCAAGGTCGGATGCTGGTTTCAGTATGTTTACATTCCAGAAGAAGAGACAGAAGAAGAGAAGAACGCTTTCCATTAATTAATCAAAGTACTTTATTCGTGAGAAAGCTAATCAAAGTATATGTTGATCAATAATAATCAGGTGAATGATCTGTGAAATAAAGATGTCATGAGTTATGTGTTTAATGAATAAACAGGACTGCACCAGACAGACTGATCTACATTGACATGACACATTGTTCTCAACCAATCAGAACTTTCGTCTGTCGTAGAGTGAATCTGGGTTGTTTAATGAAGTTGTCCAATCCGGTTTAGTAAGATTTGTAAACAACTAGGGGATATAAAACAAGGCAACTCCATTTTATAGTTAGTTCCATTTTAACCTCAGCTCTGTTCTATCTGAGTTCCAAAGGAGTTACATCATACTCTCAACGTAGTTTTCAACCAGCTCTCGATCCATCACCGCAAAAGAGAGGTGCAGCCTGGCCAGATGTACTTTCTACTTTAAGCTGAGAACTGTCAAGCTGGAGATTTCCGTCGTTTGAACAACAAGACGACGTCCCTTCAAAATAAGAGTGAACTCGCTGATGCCTGCCAACTGCTACCGGAGTCGACCCTCAGACGGGCTTTGTAGTGCTGCGACCGCTGTTGCACCAGCTCCAGTACACCTGAAGGTCCGAGGACCTGGCAATTCCTGATCTACACGGGAGGCTCCACAGGGTAAGTGGTTACGGCAAAATGGCGGCTCATGTCATCAGCTTCTGAAGCCTCGTGATAGCCTAGTCATAACAACCAGATTCGCTACGTCAGCCTAGAGATCCTGAACCCCCCCCCCCCCCCCCCCCCCCACACACACACACCAACACGATAACATTCAGATCCATATGCATACATCACAGAGTTAGTCCTGGTAGATTGTAAGAATTTATAATTATAGAAATTAAAGATTCTTAAATGATCCCAACTCTCTCTTTTCTTGTCTCTCAGTCAATACAAAGTGTTTAAGTAAACTCCCTGATGATAAAAACAACCACTTCTGATTATAATATTTAGATCTAATTACAGTGTATAAATATACAAACTACAGATCACTACAGATGCATCGGGGAAAGTATCTTCTGGAGTGTTGAATCCACCCTCTCAGGACTCTGCTGTGATGTCATCACAAGCTGCATCCATAGCTGCTAGCAGGGCCATTTGGGTATGTGGATGCCTGTCATATACCTTCCACCTCCAGGAAGAGAAAAAACTCCTCAATTGGATTTAGGAATGGAGCGTAAGGAGGAAGAAACTCCATAAGCATCCTGTCCTGTGCTGCAAACCACTGCCTGACTACAGCAAAGTGATGGAAGCTAACATTATCCCAAACCACTACATACATTGTCACCAGGACACACACCAATTTTCATTAGTGTGAGATAAGGTTCAACTGAGAAAAGTAATTTATGGAGATTTCTATGGAAACTCCTTTAAAATAGGGTTTTCAAAATGGGTGTACAAATTGTTTGATAAGATGTTCAAAAATTTTGAGTGCAATGACACAAGCAATGAAATGAAGACTATTAGTTGTAAGGACAATGACTATTCAGTAGGGCTGCACGATATTAGGAAAACCTGCGATATTCGATAACATTGCTTAATATTGCGATATCGATATTACTCACGATAAACGTACAAATACTAAAGTATGCAGTGTTGATGTCGTCTGGCGTGTGACGTCTGCTCTGGGTTCAAAGCAAACAAAAACTAATGCATGAATTCCATTACAACATAACATTTTTATTGCAAAAGTATGCAGCTGCACCTGCTACTGTATTAGCAGCAAAAAAACAAACTGCATGCATGCAGTTTCTCAGTGGCTTTAAAACATCACCTCCACCATAAAACTTTTTCTGATGTTCCAAATACAGAAAAACATCCCTTACCAGGGTTTTTTGAATAAATAAAAAAAAAATCAGAAAATAAGTTGAAATGTTAAATAATAGTTAACATCACTTAAATGCAACAGCAAATTCTCTCATTGCTACTGAACATTTTCTCTACTTATGTGGTTATGATATAAGGCTGTTGCTGCAACTGGGAAGTGAACTGTGCTGTGCCAAACTAGGAGAATATTAAGATTTTCTGAGGGAAAGAGAAAAACAATTGTCTACCTTTCAGAAGAGGAACTGGCAAAAAAAAACTACATGGAAAATATGTGAAAACGTTTGTTTTTAACCCCAAATTGAACAAGTTTACCTAGATCTTAAAAAGCAGCTCAGATGATTAAATTGCAACCATGATTCTGATAACAAGCTAACAAATTGAACTAGCTCCTCTTAAGATAACCAGCAAGCAGAGCTTCTGACTGACAGTTTGTGTGCAGCAGCACAGGTTGTAAAAGCTCATAAATGAAAAATCACTTTGATGTGTGGGGGAACTTTTCCAGGCCCTCTTTAGCAGGGTGGGACTGGGAGGAGAGTGCAGCAGCCTTTTAGCTGGAAGCTAACCTGAGCCTGGGGCTAACGGTGGGTTGGTTCACCGGCACGTGTCGGAGTTAGCCCGGTTACCATCAGCTGATTAACGACACCGAGCGGACTCACGTTCACGTTTGAAAGCAGCGCTGATTCCAGAAACCTCAGCACAATGTGCGTTCGTTAATCTGAGCCAGCATGACGAATAAGGGAAGCGAGCAGCAGCGGAAAGCGGGGGCAGAGCGGAGATAGTGGAATTTTGGGGTAAGGGTCTACGTAGGGGGCGGGCGTATTACGTGAACGGACCCATCTGATTGGCTGCATATCAGAAGGGCTACATTTGATTGGTCAAATAATACTTCTGCATAAAAAACAGAGCTGGTTTACAAAAAGTTGATGTATGACACGGATGGAAATGTTTGAACCAAACATTTATCGCCATTTTTGACGTGCTTTGCGATGGGTCTATCGCACGTCCTGTTATCGCGATGACGATAATTTTTCGATATATTGTTCAGCCGGTACAAGTATAAATAACTGTGACATTCATGATAAAAGCAAGGAGATAGTGATGAATAGCAAGTCAAATGTGACCATTCTTTAGACATTTGTACTTACTCAACTGCTTTGGATGAAATGAACATGAAACCGCCACTAGGTTGTGCCAAAACGACTACATGTTGTGGAGGTTGAACTAACTGTTGTGCAAAGTTTAATTCTGTTGTGAAAAATGCACCAAAGCAACTGAGACAAACTGTAATTGCACTAACAGCATTCAAGGAGTCTCCACTTCATTTTCTTCAGTAAGTAAAACTATATTCATGTATTTTAGATCACTGCCGAGCTGAGCTTAGATTTTAACCTTGAAATTTAAATGTAATAGGGTAAAACCCAGTGCATTTAACATAACGCAGCATTTTAGAAAATGGGTTGAAATATGACATGTTGGTGGAGCTGGGTTCCGACTACCGGTATGGACTCCCTCCCTTCAGCTGCATGTCTGACCTCAGCGGCGCCTGTCTGCTGTGCGGCTGCCGGATTGTGGAGCTCTCGGGAGACCTCTGTGTTCTACCCGGTTTTACCCAGCGGTCAGCCCGGCGTATCTATGACTCAGAAGCTCTGGTGTTGTGCATAGTTAACTCTGGTTTTAGCTAGGTTGCTACCTCCGTTAGCTGAGCTCCCACCTCCGCGGGTTAGCTTGTAGCTACATCGCTTCAGTTCGACGGGTGTCGTCATTTGATCCCAGCCTTACAGCCCCACCCTCAGCTCCACCTCTTTTCCCTCTTTTGGAATTTTCTGGGCTTGACGAAACCTGTGACATGGTCAAAATGGCGGTGGTGGCCACCTCCCATTTTGGTTAAAAAACGTATTATTGGAGCCTATGGACACGCATTGTCCAGTATATATGTCGAGGCTCGGGATGACCATTGGAAACCCAATCCTTTATCAGTGAGCAGCAGAAAGCTCACCCAGGCACTTCCCTCATCCTGGCTGGGGTCTTTAACCATTCAAACCCCAAGTGCATCTGTCCTAAACTGTATGGTAACGTTAACTTTCCCACATATGGAAACAACACTCTGGACGACGTTTACGGCACGTCCGTTTTAGCCCAGAAGACCTCACCATCTCCTGGCGACCAGGTGTTACAGCTAGCTGTCAACAGCACGAGGAGAACCCTCAAAAGGACCAACACACAAAAAGCCCTAGGTCCTGACTACTGCCCTGCTTGTGTTCTGAAAGACAGTGCTCAGGAACTCACTGATGTCCAAAAATGCCATTTCCACGGCGCCCCACAGTGCCCTCACTCACCTGGAGATCAAGGATTTGCACTTTAGAATGCTCTTTGTTGACTTCAGCTCATCCACAACCTGGACCATCTGGGACTCAGCCCCTCCATGTGCTGCCAGGCTTCCTGATGAGGGGCAGTAAAGGGCAGCAGTGATAGCTTCAGAACTAGTGTACTGGACACAGGGGCCCCCAAGGATGTGAGCTAAGCCTCCTCCTCTTCATTCCGCTGACACATGACTGCACAGCAACCGAAAAATTCCACCGCTTATTCAAGTTTGCAGACGACACGACCATGGAGGGTCTTATCAGCTATAATGGTGAGCCACCCTACAGGTGAGAGGTGAGCCGCCAGGCTGACTGGTACAGAAATGACAGCCTCCACCTGAATGTTGAGAAAACCCAAGGAGGTCACTGTAGACTTCAGGAGAGTACACAGCTCTTGTACCATTGAGGGTGCTACTGAGGAGCGGGTGAGCAGCAACAAGTCCCTGGGGGTTAACATCACTAAGGATATCAGTTGGACTAATAACTGTGAATCACTGGCTGAGAAGGCCCAACAATGCCTGTATTTCATCGGCAAACTGAGGAGAGCAGAATCATGACCTCTGACCTTGAACAGATAAAAGAGCTTGTCACCCCTAAATCAGCTCGTCTCTGCTGATAAACTACAGATGAGTGTCTAGTAGTACAATAGATGTGTGCACAAGGTCCTGTGCTGGGGCCTCTGCTCTTCCTCTATACCAGGGGTGTCAAACTCAAATTCACGCTGGGCCAGAAGGAAACTCTGGGACGAAGTCGCAGGCCAAACTTAATATTTTTTGAAAAAGTGACAACAAATTTTTACATTTTCTTTATCAACATATATGCATTTTAGAACCTTTTAATTTGGAAACAAACTTATTTTTGCATTAACACTGAATGTGGAGTAACCAAATTACACACGAGCAAGTCAGTTTTAAATAAAACGCATCAGTGGTATCCATTATTTGTGGTATATTCAGCATTTTTAAAATCTATTCAGGTTTTATGTTTTCTTGTTGTTTATTCATTTTTCTTATTTTTTATTCTCCTTTTTTCTCCTGTAATAAGTGTCATCGCTGCTGTGACATCTAGCTTTCCCCACTGAGGAACAATAAAGGGATTTTCTATTCTATTCATCTATCTGCAACCTTTCCAATTCCTGTTTAATGTAGGTAAAATATTTTCTCGTAGGCCAATAACAAAATAAAAATATAATTTTATCTTAAATGAAAATGCAAAACTTCATGTTTTGGAGCAGAAAAAGAGCATAAAACCAACATATTTAAAGCTCAGTTTGCTCCACTGATTTACTGTGATGCTCACCTGTTCCAGCCAAATACCTGCATCATAGGGTTGATCTGAGCTGAGGAGGAGACTCCTGTTGTTTTGTTCATCTTCATCATAATAATGACAACATTAGATGACAACAGGTGCTCACATAGGTTTGTGCTGATGAACATGTCTGAGCAGCTACGTCGTTGTGAGTCGGGGAGGAAAAAAAAACCCACAGCAGCGACAGAGCCATGCTGATTTGAGCGTATCGCAGCTCGCTGGAGTTACATCAGCTCTGTCTGGAAGCTAGTTGTAAAACTTTCTCTATCAGTCGTGAACACATTACTGAGCGGCTAAAATCTCAGTTTCTGGGCTTCAACGTCGGCAAATAGCTGAGTAAACTCTGCACTGAGTGAGAGGAGTGTTTAGTTTGACCGAGACAGCGGAGCTGCAGACACTGGCAGCAGACGCTGGAAAAAAAACACAAAGGAGGGGGCGCTTCGGCTCCGTGCTAATGCTGCAAAGCATTATGGGAGTTGTAGTCTTTGAGGTAAAATCGGCCAGCGGGTCAGTTTTAATACATTTTTGATATTTATCTCGCGGGCCACATAAAAATGCTCCGCGGGCCTTGCGTCTGACTAGGGTTGTCACGGTATGAAAATTTAACCTCACGGTTATTGTGACCAAAATTATCACGGTTTTCGGTATTATCGCGGTATTTTTTAAACGGTGTTGCATATGTTCAGAAAGCATTGATAGTCCTGTTCTACACAAACTGAAATAGTTTTGAAAAGGTTTAACAATGTTTATTAAACCTAAAATAACACAGCCTTAGCAAAAGTGCAACTTTTCACAAGTAAAGGAACAAATAGCTTCTTTTTCTGGAACATGTTACAGTAGTCAGTGCAGGTTTAAATTATACAAATCCAAACATTCAAAACATAAACAAAATGTAAACAAATCAAAGAAACACCACTTGTTTTCTCATATACTTGTTTTCTTCATTATCAAAATGAAAATCTAAAACTCCAGTCCACACTTGACTTGAGCACTGTACAAGTCAACCTTAAAAAATATGTATTTAAAATAAATAGCCACTTTAAACAAATTACTAAAATAACTACTACACTATGTAATCAAATCCAAATGTTCAAGTATAAATGGCATTGAATAAGTAAACAAATCAATGACAAGGAACTAATTGTATATTTCTCTTCATCATCAACAAATAAGATGCTTCATCCAGCAACAGGGTGTCCGTGACACGGTTTAAATGCTGGCAGAGGACGCTGCGGCTGCAGTATATAGTGACTCGTTGCATTCTCTCTCAACCAAAAGTCCTCACGTCATGCATTTAAGCTAAAATGCTAATGTTAACTTACCTTGCACTGGCTGTAGAGACGTGGGTGATGGTCACGCAGATGTGCCATTCGATTCGAAGTGTTGCTGCCTTTTGCAGACACTTGTTTCCTGCACGTTCTGCAAACGGGATAGCAGTCTTCTATTAACTGTCCCTCAGCATTTTTCAGAAATCCAAAATATGCCCATACTTCCGATTTAGTCTTCTTTGAGGGCTGATGGATGTCCTGGGCACTGCCGTCTCCTCCTTCGGCCATTATTTCAGCTTTAAAGTTTTGGTGCCATTGCAAACTAAAAAGTGCGTGTGCGCGCCGCGGGAACTTCAGCTGAAGCGACGGTGGCTGGTAAGGGTCACCGCGCCGAAACCGCGGCCACGGTAAACCCACCGAGATAATTTAGTTTTTTAAAAACTGGACGGTTATTTTTATTGTCAACTTTTTTTACCGGGGTTTACCGCTATACCGGTTACCGTGACAACCCTACATCTGACACATGTGCTCTATATGATTCCTCTTCAGCACATCCTGAGCTCCTTCAAAGGAATCTTCTACCATCTTTACGCAGATGACATCCAACTGTACATCTCCTTTAAGCCCCATGAGATGTCTAAGCTGCAGCTGTTACACACCTGCTTAGACTCTATTAAAACCTGGATGGTAGAAACTTTCCACAGCTGAATGAAGACTGAGATCCTCATCTGTGCCCCAGACAAGCTGGTTCCCAAAGTCAGAGACTCTCTTGGTCAGCTTGCTTCTCACACCAAACCTTCCGTCAGGAATCACGGTGTGACCTTTGACCCAGCTCTCACCCTGGGTTGTTATGCCAGTTCTCTTGTTGGCTCTTCCTTCTTCCATCTCAGGAACGTTGCTAAGCGGAGTCCCATTCTGTCCCGCTCTAGACAGTTCTCCACACCATCATCTCCTCACGCTTTGACTACTGTAACTCTTTTTTTACATGTCTGAGCAGAACCTCCCTGAACCGTCTACAGGTGGTTCAGAATGCCTGTGCTCGGCTTCTGACAAAGTCCTCCAAACAAACCCACATCACCCCGCTTCTCCTCCAGCTTCACTGGCTGCTAGTCACCTTCAGGGTTCATTTTAAGATCCTGACCCAGTCAATGTCAGCTCCATTTCCCAGCAAAGTCCCAACAGAGCAGCCCACCGCTCTGAAGTTGCAAGTGGGACACTCTGGCCACAGGGGGCGATAGAGGCTGGGTGGTCTTTCATTGAGATGATCTGCTGCTGTGGCCCCCAGACTCTGGACCTCTCTCCCTCTGAGCCTGAGATCAGTGGACTCAGTGGTCTCCTTTAAACTCACCTGTTCAGGTTTGGTGGGACCTTCATCACCACCCTCTCCTTGTTCTGCTCTGATTCCGCCTTTCCCAGATCTACTGATTTCCCTGTTTCCTATTTTCTCTCTCTCTCTCTCTCTCTCTCTCTCTCTCTCTCTCTCTCTCTCTCTCTCTCTCTCTCTCTCTCTCTCTCTCTCTCTCTCTCTCTCTCTCTCTCTCTCTCTCTCTCTCTCTCTCTCTCTCCATTTTTAACCACAATTGTCTATTTTTTGCTCATTTAAAATATATATTTTAACCATTTTCTAAATTCTTTTTTATATTTTAAATTTTTTGTGTTTGTGAAGCGCCTCATGATTTTTATCTTGAGAATCACTATAGAAAAGATGGTTTCTTCTTCTAGTCACTAGTTTGGCATTTGGGGTTAGGGTTAGGGTGGGTTAGGGTTAGGAGTTTGAGTGCCATAATTATCCTAGGAGCCACGTTGTCTGGGGCACTTTGTGCCCCTGGTAGGGTCTACCATGACAAATTGGTCTTAGGTGAAGGGTGAGACAAAGAACGGTTGAGAAGATCTTTCATGGATGTAAAAACAATGAGTCGGAGTACCCGGCCCAGAGGGTTACCGGGGTCCCACCCTGGAGCCAGGCCTGGGGTTGGGGCCAGAGAGCGAGTGCCTGGTGGCTGGGCTTTCTACCATGGGACCCGGCCGGGCCCAGCCCGAACCGGGTACATGGGCTCATCCAACTGTGGACCCACCACATGCAGGAGAAACATGAAGGGTCCGGTGCAGTGTGGATGGGGTGGCAGACCAAGGCGGGAGCGTTGGCGGTCCGATCCCCGGACAAGGAAACTTGTTATTGGGAACATCACCTCGCTGGCGGGGAAGGAGCAGGAGCTTGTGGCAGAGGTTGAGCGGTACTGGCTACATATAGTCGGACTCACCTCGACACATAGCATTGGCTCTGGAACCCAAGTCCTAGAGAGGGGTCGGACACTCTCCTTTGCTGGAGTTGCTCCGGGTGAGAGGCGCAGTGCTGGGGTTGGCTTTTTGTTAGCCCCAAGACTCTCTGTCTGTGTGTTGGGGTTTACCCCGGGGGATGAGAGGTTAGCTTCCCTGCGCCTTCGGGTCGGGGAACGGGTCCTGGCTGTTGTTTGTGCTTATGTACCAAATATCAGTTCAGATTACCCACCCTTTTTGGAGTCTCTGGGATAAGTGCAAGATAATGTTCCATCAGGGGACTCCATTGTCCTGCTGGGGGACTTCAATGCTCATGTGGGCAATGACAGCATGACCTGGAGGGGTGTGATTGGGGGGAACGGCCCAGCTGATCTGAACTCGAGTGGTGTTTTGTTATTGAACTTCTGTGCAAGCCGCAGTTTGGCCATAACGAACACCATGTTCGAACACAAGGATGCCCATCGGTACACTTGGTACTAGGGCAGCCTTGGTCACAGGTCGATGATAGAATTTGTAGTTGTATCATCTGACCTGCGGCTGTATGTTTTGGACACCCGAGTGAAGAGAGGAGCGGAACTGTCAACTGATTACCACCTGGTGGTGAGTTAGATCAGATGGCAGGGGAAGATGCCGCGTAGACCTGGCAGACCCAAACGCATAGCGAGGGTCTGCTGGGAACGCCTGGCAGAAGAACCTGTCAAGACGGTCTTCAACTCCCACCTCCGGCAGAGCTTTGACTGCGTCCCGAGAGCAGTGGGGGACATTGACTCAGAGTGGGCCTTGTTCCACTCTGTGATTGTTGAGGCGGCTGTTGCTAGCTGTGGTCGCAAGGTGGCCGGTGCCAGTCTTGGTGGCAATTCCCGTACCCGCTGGTGGACACCAGAGGTTCGGGGAGCCGTCAGGCTGAAGAAGGAGGCCTGCAGGGCGTGGCTGGTCTGTGGGTCTCCGGAGGCAGCAGACGGGTATCGGATAGCCAAGCGGGGTGCAGCAGTGGTAGTTGCCGAGGCAAAATCTCGGGCGTGGGAGGAGTTTGGTGAGACCATGGAAAAAGACTAACGATCTGCGCCAAAGAGGTTCTGGCAAACTGTCCGGCACCTCAGGAGAGGGAGGCAGCAACTCGCTCACACTGTTTACAGTGGGAGTGAGGAGCTGCTGATGTCAACTGGGGCTATAGTCGGGCGGTGGAAGGAATACTTTGAGGAGCTCCTCAATCCCACCTATGCGCATTCCGAGGAGGAGCCAGAGCCGGGAGACCTGGGGATGGACTGTCCAATCTCTGGGGCAGAAGTTGCTGAGGTAGTCAAACAACTACACAGCGGCGGAGCCCCGGGGTGGATAAGATTTGTCCTGGGTATCTCAAGGCTGTAGATGTGGTAGGGCTGTTGTGGTTGACATGTCTCTGCAACATTGCGTGGTCATCGGGGGCAGTTCCTGTGGAGTGGCAGACTGGGGTGGTGGTCCCCCTCTTTAAGAAGGGTGACTGGAGGGTGTGTTCCAACTGTAGCGGGATCACACTCCTCAGCTTCCCTGGAAAAGTCTACTCCAAGGTACTGGAGAGGAGGGTCAGATCGATAGTTAAATCTCAGATTGAGGAGGAGCAATGTGGTTTTCATCCTGGCTGTGGAACTGTGGACCAGCTCTATACCTTTACAAGTGTGATGGAGAGGGCATGGGAGTTTGCCCAACCAATCCACATGTGTTTTGTGGATTTGGAGAAGGATTATGACCGTGTCCCCAGGGGCACCCTGTGGGGGATGCTCCAGGAGTATGTGGTGGGTGGCTTTTTGTTAAGGGCCATTCAGTTGCTTTACCAGAGGAGCGTGAGTTTGGTCCGCATAGGAAGTCGGAGCTGTTCCCGGTGAGGGTTGGACTCTGCCAGGGCTGCCCTTTGTCACCGGTTCTGTTCATAACCTTTATAGGCAGAATTTCTAGGCGCAGCTGTGGTGTGGAGTGTGTCGAGTTTAGTGGCAGGAGAACCTCGTCTCTGCTTTTTGCGGATGATGAGGTCCTCCTAGCTTCATCCAGCTCTGACCTTCAACTCTTGCTGGGTTGGTTCGCGGCCGAGTGTGAAGCGGCTGCGATCAGGATCAGCATCTCCAAATCTGAGACCATGGTTCTCGACCGGGAAAGGGTGGATTGCCAACTCCGGGTTGGGAGAGAGGTCCTACCTCAAGAGGAGGAGTTTAAGTATCGCAGGGTCTTGTTCACGAGTGAGGGTAGGAGGGATCGAGAGATCGACAGGCGGATTGGTTCGGCGTCTGCAGTGAAGTGGACGCTGAGCTGATCTGTCATGGTGAACAGGGAGCTGAGCCAGAAAGCCACGCTCTCGATTTACCGGTCGATCTACGTCCCAGTCCTCACGTATGGACATGAGCTTTGGGTAATGACTGAAAGAACGAGATCGCGAATACAAGCGGCTGAAATGAGTTTCCTCCGTTGGGTGGCCGGGCTCAGCCTTAGAGATAGAGTGAGGAGCTCAGACATTCGGGAGGGACTCGGGAGTAGAACCGCTGCTCCTCCGGATCGAAAGGAGTCAGTTGAGGTCGTTTGGGCATCTGGTCAGGATGCCTCGTGGACGCCTCCCTGGGGAGGTGTTTCGGACATGTTCTGTCTGCAGGAGGCCCCCGGGTTGACCCAGGACACGTTGGAGAGGTTATACCTCCAATCTGGTCCGGGAATGCCTTGGGGTCCTGCCGGAGGAACTGGTGGAGGTGGCTGGGGAGAGGACGGTCTGGAGCTCCCTAGTTGGGATGCTGCCCCCCGCAACCCGGTCCCGGATAAGCAGAGGAAGACGATGAAGACGGGATGTGATAATATTTAACATACAAAACAAAAATAATCAGTAAATTATCATATAGATAGTAAAAACTTAAACCAAAACAGGAAATTGATGTTAACCTTTGACCTCATTTTCCCTCTGCGAAGGAATGAAAGGTAGAGCTCGTGATAAAATGGATTGTTTTTTATTGACCAAATTTCCACAGGTTCAGTCAGAAACGAATCAATCTTTGGAAGTGATCTCAGACCCACAAAAACCTATGGATCTGGATGAAGATAGTCAACCCTCAATCGCCGCCACCGTCGAGGGTTTTGCCACTGGAAATGCTAACACTAACGTTAGCTAACCTTGCATTATTATAGATGGTTTTCTGTGTGGCTGTATGTGTTTATGATTTCATGGAAATTCAGCAATTTTTCATATGTTTATGATATATATTAATGATTGTTTCAGGTGTTGTCGAGGTTTTGTGCACGCATGTGTGTCTGCTAGTGTTGAAGGTGTTTTAGAGAACAATAGGTACGCATGACCACTTCCTTCATAACACCCTCAATAAAAAGACTAGATCCTTCATAGCACCTGCAGAAAACAATTTCTGGAGCCGCTGGTCCAGTGGCAGGGGTGAGGAGTGAACACCACCTCACCCCTGCCACGTGGACCTCAAGTGATAAACCTTCAACCCTACTCAATGGTCAACTTTCCTCGTGGGGTCACACATTAGGACAGTGGGAGGGTTAAGCAATGCAATAAAAAGGAAGTAATTTATTTTTTATTATTGAATTTTACCTTTTGAATTATATTTTTATACAGTTTTATATAAAACTGTTTTATAGTTTTAAGCTAATGAATTTTCCCAAGTTTTGAATTCATGTGCTCTGCATTTCTTTTCCAAAGAGGCAGTTACAAACTCCACCCTGGAATTAAGATGTCCAACATCACAAAAGCAATGCATGCATGAATCTGTGAGTTGAGGAATCAAGCAAAGCAACATAAAGTTATTGATGAGCAGCAGAATTAACAAGACAAATGTAAAACCTGTTTAAGGTCTTATAAAAGTTTGTATTTCTGACTAAAGGTGAAACACATTTGAAACACATTAGAGTTGATCTTTGCTGATTTAGTAATAAATACATGTGCTGCTGGTGCTTGGTTCCTGTTTACAGTCGTTTCATTGGTGGAAGTGTTTCAGTGTACTTAACAGTGTTGCCAACTGTTTTTGACCGAAAGTAGCTGAAGTTCCCCCCCAAAGTCGCTAGATGTCGCCAGATGACGTCACATGTGATGGCACATATTGCCCCATGATGTCATTGATGACATCATTGTGCCATATTCACAAGCATATGGCACAATGACGTCATCTGGTTTGCGTGATGACGTCACCGGTCTTGTAGAGTAAATCAAGTAAAACCCATGTGATTTCATTAAATATATATTTTTTAAAATATTTTATTAAAATACAAGCCCCATAGAATACAAAACAGCAGCCTTTAAAACATCAAGGAAAGATGGCACAAAAATGGAAGGAATATTTTTATTTTGTCTGAAGAGAATGGAACTCAAACACAAAAATATTAAATTGATAGGAATGTATGTATGATTGAATTAAAATGAATTTTCTCTTGTAATTTTCAAGTGCCTTGAGATTTATTCTTCTGTTGTGATTCAGTGCTCTATATTGACCTAACAGATAATATATATATATTTTTTATTTTTGTTTGGTTTTGTTGTTTTTAGTACTTTTGTGTAAAAAGAAGCAGGCCATATTTAGAATTTAGAAACGCTACATGCAAACTGCCAATGACCTCAGGTGTTTGTCTTACAGTATTATTCTGTTTTTTATAAAAGTTTTAATTGTGCTAGGTTATTGAACTCATCATAGAGTTCCAATGTTCCTTGAATGCACCACAAGTGGTGCGAGAAGCCATGTGTGAGTGCGACGCTGCCTGCCAGTGCCAGCCGAGCTCAGCTACCGAAATGTGTCAAGATGGCGGAAGGAGTGGTCGCCCTTTATGTAGCTCCGGTGGCTATCTCAAATAATGGACTTGTGAAAACCCACAAAAGGTTTGATTGGCCAATGGGGGTAGCGTGATCATGCTGCACGCATATGCACAGATCATTTTCTTTCTGATCCTCTGGAAGGAAGGGCAGTCCTGTCGCTTCAGATGCATCTCTAATCTGCAGGTAAAGTCGGCTACAAAGTCTTGTATTCATGATGATGTCTGGTTTTTCATCCAAAAGCAGGGATCAAATAACGGGGCAGCGTTGGTGCGCTCCAGGCAGCTGCGTTCTGCACACGGCACATTCTCAAAGTGGCGCAACCCAAAAAAAAATCGGGACATAGAAGGGGGTGCGCGGCTAAATAAGTTTGGGAACCGCTGATCTAAATGTTTGACATATAAGTCAATTATATATATATTAATATATTTGCCAACGACAAAGACCATATCATACAATAAATGAAATCATATAAATGGAACTGTCACTTTTCATATTGTAAACATACTGCTACATATAATGTAGCATATAACTGTATCTCATATTATATTAATTAATGTATTTTATTGGTATAAACTTATACCTGATAAGATATATTCGTAGAAACAAAACATATTGCTTCATATAATGTAGCCTTATGGATAAATATCTTGCTGAACATATAAGATTGGTATTTTATAAAAACATGTTTTTAATATACTGTGCAATGTTAGATTATATGCAAAGTCCCAATGTATTTTTACATATATCACAATATATAATACTGATTATCAAGAAATATATTTGACAATATATCCCGGAATAGATTTCAGTGATATATTAGGGTTAGGGTAAGGGCTAACCCTAACCCTAACCCTGACAATGCAGGCTAACATCATGACTACGTTTACATGCAGCCAATATCCGGGTTATGATCGGGTTAAGGTCGGCATTCGGGTTTCTGAGTTGATCAGAATAACCCGTTTACAAGCACAAATAGAAAGAGTTACCCCTAACTTGCATAACCCGATGTAAATGCGGACGTTGGGGTAGCGTCAGGACGTATGGACTACGTCCAGACGCAATATGCGTCTTTTCCGGTTCTTCTCGTATCCGTGAAATAGGGCTGTCGCGGTAACCGCAAGAAGAAAATATTGCGATATTAAGAAACCCACCGCGCTGCATGACGTGCCACCGCCATTACCGCACTTGATTAAATCTCGCGACAGCGCATGCTGAGAGGAAAAGTCCGTGCTGATCGAGGAGATAGTACACATGGAAGATGGAGGGAGCGGTGTCAGTGCGTCAGCTGCAGCCCAACCAGACCTTGGAGCAGGCAGTGCTGCCACCAGCGGCAAAGAAAAAAACGCTTAGAGACCTGCTAAAGTCACGGACAAGGACGTCTTCTGCAACTGTCCCGAAGAGAGTTAGAGCCGAGCTGGAGCTCACTCGCTACCTGCAGGAGGAACCCATTGACCCTAATGAAAACCCTCTGACATGGTGGCGCAACAACCACGAGAGATTTCCTTTGCTCTCCAAAGTCGCATGTAAGTACATGTGTATTTGCGCAACAAGCGCACCATCCGAGAGGGTTTTTAGTGTCGCTGGAAATGTTGTCACCCCTCTCAGATCCTCTCTCAAACCGCATAAGGTTAACATGCTGGTGTTCCTTGCGCGTAACAAGGACATGACCGAGTTATAAATCACAGTTATGCCAGGGACACACCGGCCGCGGAAGCGCCGCGAAAATGGGACCGCCTTCATTCGGCGCCCTTGTTAAGCTATTCTAAGCGTCTGATCTGAACTGAGGAGCGGCGAGCAGCGAACGAATTTCGTGAGCGATTAGCTTCTCGGCGCTTCCGCGGCCGGTGTGTCCCCGGCGTTATTCTTGTGTGTGAAAGTGAAATGACAGTGCCTGGGACATCTCATTTTGTTAGATGTTGAAGCCAAATTTGCATTTCAAAGTTAAACCTCCTGAATGTTGTTTTTAAGTTCAGTCAGAGAATGCCGTTACTGCCCTTCGATCTGCATTTAATAAAGTGTCAAAAATGGCCATGTATTTTTTCTAACATTTTTTAAATGTGTAAGCACAATGTTTCAAAGGAAATATTGCCATGTTGGGGTTATTAGGAGCGAACAATTCGTAAGCTTTAACTTACTTTTGGATTCTTCAATAAATTCTGTAAATATGGGAATATTTACTGATTTATTAATTAATTAAGATATTCTTAGATATACGGGGCACCATTCCCCTTTAACCGGGGAAAAATTGAATCCAAAACTCTTATCAGTCTTTCTTGAAGTTCGTAGAATCCTCGGAGCAGAAACGAGCAGATCTGATGGGCGTGCAGTTTAGTTTTTTTTCAGCGGTCCCGTGGGCTCAACTTGGGCACTTAGAGCTTCCGCGTGCGCAAGGGAGTCGGAGCGTTCAACAAGCGTGTCCTTACCGCCAGGTATCCTGGGCAAAAGAACGAGGTTTCTTTGTCTCTGCTGAAGATTTATGGTCTTAGTTCGCGGGAAAAGCTCCACGGCCTCCCGCACATGCGCAGAATGTGTTTCTGGTATTAGGCGGTGACATCATCCCAATGCTTCAGTGTGCAAAGCATCATGGGAAATGAAGTTTCTTGGCGCTGATGTGGTTATTTGCTTTTCAGAGCAATTTAAGCACAGTCATTTTGGAGAAAATCACTGCATAGTAATTTCCTCATGAGGTCAGACCCTCAACATTCCCCCTTTTGGTTTCGGGGATCGCGCCCAAAGCTCGATCGTCGGAAGCACAGATGGGTTTGTTCCTCATGAACGTAGGTCGACTTGATTGTCGGAAGCACAGGTGGGTTTGTCCCTTAGGACGTTGGTCTCCTTGGACGCCTTTGTCTTTGGTCTTTGTCTTGGATCCTGGCGCCTTTGGTCTTTGTCTTTGTCTTGGATCCTGGTCAGGCACAAAACAAAAGAGGATAGGAAATGGGATAGTCCCCAACGCGCATAACGAGAAGAAGCCACTCACGCAGGTGGTACGCAATGATGATGTCGTCCATGCGAGAGGTAGTAGTGTAGAAGGAGGAAGGTCGGTGGGCGGTTAACTCCACGAGGGGACACAAAGGCATCTCACCGCCGGCCATACAGTTCAGTTTATGGAGCACGCGGTGATGTACGAGGTCCATAGTTCGCAAACGCGCATTGACCTATGTGGTCCCAAGATTCCCCCCTTTTTGGTCCAAAGGGCGGATCAGGACAGTCTTTGGGCTAAAACAAGGACCATAAAACTAAGAGGTACTACAATGTGCTGGTGCGTCAGACAGAGTCATTGACAGACTGAGCTGGGCCGGCACATAACCACTAGTTAATATGTGACCAAGTACGAAACAAAAATACAGAAAACCCAAAAAAAAAAAAACATATAACATCCAAGAAAATTCATAGCAACCTTGAGGTCTCATAAAATACATTCTTAGGTCATACATTCAGTGTGTAGCTTATAAAGAATGTGACATACTGCAACACTCAGATAAAAATGTGAGGTAGACTAAAGTGAGAACTACTCTTAGGGTTACAAAATAATAAAGAAAACGTTGCTCACCCCCTTTAGACAGGTGTGGTACATTCACGCTTGGAGTTTCCCCGAACGCGGTCACGAGGCACACCGTAGGTGAGCAAGTGCATCTTATCTTGGAGTTTCTTAACACGCCTGTAGGCAAAATAAGCTATCACGGCCGTGATGAGCCATCCCATCCCCAGGGCGACCAATGTGCAGATTAAGGTGGTATAATCTGTGTCAATGTAGCGTCTTGGGTATCTATTCATGGGCGTCAAAGTAAGTTCACGCGAGGTTTGAGTGAACTTAACGAGTTTGGTTCCTTCAATCAGTAATTGTTGGTCAATTTCTAAATCGAAGGCAAAGTTATAACCCTGGAAAGCGTCCATGATCTCAATCTCTGAGTCATGCTGTTCGAGGTTGAGATGATGGAGTGCCAGGTTTCTAGTTCAAAGTGGAAATGCCTATCGTCCTTTCAAATACCAATGTTAAGCATCGACTTAAACCTATAGATGTGAGGTGTCACAATTATGGGAACATGTAACAGGAAACCGAGTTCTAATTTTTCTGCATCAACGTGAATGGGAATTGCACTACCTAGGCCGTACGCTAGGTGGATTTGTGAAAGGTGCACAGTAGAGGGGTAGCAGCTGTCAAGCTAACTTTGAGCAGGTCCAGTGGTACCAAGTACGGGGAAATACGACTTTCAACCAAGCTGTCTTGCGTGGAACTTACTTCCCTGAGCAGGTCCTGCATCAAATCTCTCACCACTCGTGTGTACACAATATCCTGATGTATGGTTTCAGACAAAGTCTTGATTGCACGTAGAGATTCATTAATCAGAGGCTAGTGTAGGTACCAGAGTACCCTGTAAGGTTTTAGTAGGTACATCCTGTTAGCGGTCTAGGAAGGAGTTTCTCTTGGTTAGTGAAAGGGACGGCGGGGGGGTGGGGGGTGGGGGTGGGGGCTGGTTCTTTGTCGGTTAGTACATGTTAGTGGGTTAAACGTGCACTTTCCCCCCCTTTCCATTTCCATGCATAGAACTATGTGGAGACTACGTCGACCTCCTGCGGGGAGTCTGGTCTCTGTACCCGCGGGGATGGTTTGACGTAGGGTTTGATTTGGTTTGCATGCACCCATTTGTAGACAGGCTCCTGTCTCGCTTTGGTGATGCGTAACCTGTATGCAACTGGAGAGAGTTTTGCCACGATCTCAAATGGTCCTGACCAGCAGGGCAGGAACTTCTTAGCTTTGCGTGCCGGTTGGGCGAACCGAAAGTAGAATACATTGTCACCCACCTCGTATTCGCGGCTGGTTGTCTTTTGGTCGTAGTAGGCTTTAGCGCCTTCTACGTTGGTCTCCAGTTTCTTCTGAGCGTGCACGAACGTAGCTCTGAGGTGTGTTTTCAAGTCTGCCACATACTGATGAGCGGTATAGGCAGTGGCAACACTGACATCCTCTGGGTGATACAGGAGGTGCAGTGGTAGAGTCATCAGTCTGCCGGTCATCATCTCAAAGGGCGTAACCCCCGTGGATCGCTGGGGAGTGGACCGTATGGCCATCAGGACCAGAGAGAGCTTGACGTCCCAGTCCTTCCCAGTGGAGCAGACGTACTTTTTGAGCATAGAGACGACCGTGCGGTTCATCCGTTCGACCTGTCCGGATGACTGTGGGTGATAGGGGAGGTGGAATCTCACTTCCACTCCCAGAAGTTCAAACAGGGACGTCATTACACTGGATGTGAAATGAGTTCCTCGGTCAGAGTCAATGCAGAGTGGAAGTCCCCATCGACTGAAAACGTGGTTAATCAGCAGTACAGCGGTTGTGACGGCTGTATCGTTTGGCGCTGGAAGGCACTCCACCCAATTCGTGAAACTGCAAGTTACAGTTAGCATATATTTGTTTCCTCTTGCCGATTTGGGAACCGGTCCAACCCAGTCGATCTGCAGGTGGGACCAGGGGAAGGTTATTCCCCTGCGTTGCAGTGGTGCTCTAGCAAGCGGCTGGGAGGGTTGAAACTGGGCACAGACGAGGCAGCCTTGGACATAGCTGTGTACGTCCTTGGACATCGACGGCCAATATGCTACTTCTGTCAGTGACGCGAGGGTAGCTTTTGCTCCACGGTGACCTCCAACCGGAGTGTCGTGGGCGTAGGCAATCATCACTCCTCTGTGGTCGAGTGGAACAACCCAGCGCGGCGGACTGTGATCGTCACGCATGTAAACTAACAAATCGTTTTGTAGTTTCAGGTGCGCGAGTTGACGATGCAGGGTTACCAAATCTCGACTTGCGCCAGTAGGTGGTGACGGTTGTTTAGACATCGGGCCCTTTTGGAGAAGCTCGCGGATGAACTTCAGGTCAGGATCTTGTTCCTGCATGGTGACTAGGTCCGCGTCCTGTGGTTGTCTGCCTAGAAACACGGGTACCCCAACGGTCCGAGGTTCGTCTGCCTGTTTAGCATGGCGACGAGTAATCGCGCAGACCTCGTGAACGGCCTTGGGTGGAAGCCACTCGTCTTTGAATTCCCAGAAGGTTCCCTGGTCAGCACCGAGCTTAGCAAGGCGGTCTGCTTCGTCATTACCATCTTTCTCCGGACCTAGGGTCCTGGAGTGACCTTTGACCTTTTTCCAGTAGACCATTATGCCTTTCTCAGTGGTGAGCAGATCACACGCTAGGAATAACTCAGAGTGTTTCACATCTCTGTTCCTGGCATTTTCATGTGGTTCTCCTTCCACATGGGGAAGTGAGAAATGAAGCTGTGTCTAGCGTAGTTTGAATCAGAGCAAAGGACGATTTGAGTGATGTCCAAGGCTGCCGCCTGCTGGAGGGTTATCAACACTGCAGCAATTTCGGCGTACTGACTAGACTTTTGGCCCAACTGGTAGTGATTTGGTTGCTTAGTGTCACAGTCCACCCAAACGACTCCAACCCCGGCACGGAGCTGGCCTTCGTGAAGGTAGGCGCATCCATCAGTGTAAACTTTCGGAAGCCCTTGGCAAACATTCTCATCAAAGTAGCGATGATTGGATACGGTTGGGTAGACTGCGGCAGGTGTGTCCAGTGGGCCCATGACGGAGTCAGAGTCACAGTGCTGGCAGCCTGCTAGCCCTTGTCCTAGCGCTAGCTTGGTGTTCTGACCATACTTGACCTCAATGTTGTATCCTTGGAGCACCATCATCCACGTCGCAATGCGACTGTTTGACACTCTTCCTTCGTGCAGACGCTGGCTGTTTAGGAAGGTGACAGGCTGATGACATGTTTCAATGATCACTTTCTGTCCACCGATGTAACTACGAAAGTGTTTGACGGCCCAGACTGTAGAGAGGAGAGCTCTCTCGCAGTCTGAGAACTGGAGTTCCACCTTGCTCAGAGGCTTGCTGGCGTATGCCACAACTCTCATGTCCTGATCGTGTTTTTGCTTCAAAGCAGCGCTCAGGCAGTGAGAGGAGAAAGTAGCCTCTATGTAGAACTCTTTATCCTTGTCTGGGTAAGCCAGACAGGGTGCGGACGCCAACTTCTGTTTTAGGAACTGGAAGGAGAGTTCTTGGGGTCTGTCCCACACGAAAGGTGTGTCATTCCGAAGCAGCTCAGTGAGGGGCCTCGCTGTTTCAGCGTACTCCTCAATGAACTGCCTGGAGTAGTTGCAGACTCCGAGGAAGCTCCTGAGTTCAGTCAGATTAGCTGGGGCTTTGATGTCCTGAATGGCTCTAATGCGTCCCGCTTGGGGCTCGACTCCATTAGGGCCAACCAGCAGTCCAACATACTCCACTTTGGTTCTACACCACTGTCCTTTGAGAATCGCCAATTTAGCTCCGGCGTCAGTGAGCTGTTGCAGCACGTGACGGAGTTCGGCCAGGTGTTCCTCGAAGGTTCGACTCCTCATCAAGATGTCATCGACATATATGAGGTTCCCTCTGGAAGCAGCATCTGACATGGCTTTGTGGAGGAAGATGTTGAACTCGGCAGGTGAGTTAGAGTAGCCAAAGGGGCAGCAGTTCCAAGTATATTGGCGATTTCCAAAGGAGAAAGCCAGTTTATACTGGTCCGCCGGCTCAACCTTCATGGTCCAGAAGCCGTTGGCTATGTCAACCGTAGAGAAGAAACGAGCATCTCTGACTCTGGCTAGCTCCTGATCTAAATGGATCATAGGCCACATGGAGAGAGGTACTTGTTTGTTCAGTGCGCGATAGTCTATGGTGAGACGCCATTTCCCAGTCGGTTTCAGAACCGGCCAGATGGGAGAGTTGTAAGTGGAGTTACACTCCCTGATGATGTTTTTCTCCTTCAGCTGATCGAGGATCTCCTGGATCGACTCATAAGCAGCGAGGGGAATCTTGTACTGACGTACAAAAGTAGGAGGGGCATTCGGGTTTGTTGGAATGCGAACCGTATGCAGGTTTGTGAGTCCACAGTCCAGGGAGTCCCTGGATAAGACGGACTGAAACTCATAAAACAGGCTTCTAAGCTCTGCTCTCTGCTCCTCTGACTCCAGCGCATCCGCTTTGTCAAGCTGCTGGCTGACTTCGGCCTCGAAGCCGTCATAAGGTTCAGAGGAGGAGGGTCTCTGGTGTTCCGGGCTTTCAACCGGTGACTCAGAGGGTTGAGTATTTATTGCAAAAACTGTTAGACACTGACCGCCGTCAGTATCTAAGGTTGCACTGCAAATGGGTTCCTCAGGAAGGGCTTCATGCCGCTTGATGGTAATCATTTGTGAGGGGAAAGTACTGAATGTGTCTGCACCAACCTGTCTGTCGTTCAAGAACAACGGAAGTTGTCCGATCACGGGGACTGAAAGTTCGAAGTCATGGAATGAGCTATCTATCAGCATGCCCAAGGGCTTTCCTGCCGGCATGTGGATAGGACTCCGGGTCGGATTTTCGACCAACAAGTAGGCAGAACGATTGTTCAGCTCCAAGAGTGGCGTGCCACAGACAGCTAAGTTGAGCTCCAAGAAGTGTGGTGATGGCTGGAAGAAGGCCTGTGTGCCTGGCAGCTTCTGATGCTTCATCAGAGTCAGACGAACAGGCACTCCTTTGACCAGTGGGGGCAGAACCGTGCTGGCCTCAACCACTGCGCGGCAGGCCTGTGGAATGGTCTGACCGGACAGCAAGTGTTCAGGGCCTTCTGAGCCAGGCTCAGAGGATGGTGTGGCTCGGGCCCAAAGGACTTGATTGCAAGTGTCCAGCTGGGCACCGAGTCGAACCAGCAGATCTGCTCCAATGAGTGCAGGTGGATCAAGCTGTGGTATGATGCTGAATGTATGTGTGAGCTGTCTTGCTCCAAGTTGGATAGTCAGAGAGCAGACCTCTGGCGCTTTCAGGAGCCTCTGCGGCCAAGTAGGTGACAAGAGCCGATGGCTACGTGTCACACTGACCAGAAGGGGGTCCTTCTGACGCAGGTGTTCAAACGTCTGCTGGCTGATGGCTGACTTTTCTGACCAAAGAGCAAGGCGAGCATCTGAGATGTGGGTGCAGTTGATGGTAAGACCACCAACTATGTGTGGTGCATATAGGTTGATGCTCTGCTGGATACCGGCTCAGAAATCACCCTGATGTGCTCCACACTGTTCCATCGCGTGTCCGACACCATGCGGTCGCTCGGGAAACCAGTCCAGGTAGAATCCTGTGACCTGAAAATCACCAGCTACACCCAGACCCGGGAGTGTATCACTCACCGGGCGTAGCTGGATATCACCTTCCAAGACATGACTCTGGTTCACCCGTTTTATGTCTGCCAGCTAGACACTGAACCACTTCTCATTGGTCAGGACCTGCTTGAACGTCTAGCTCCCCTCATCGACTGTCAGAAGGGTCAACTTTGGGCCCAGGTGGACACACCTAAGCCCTGGAACCCGGATAGCAGCCGACCATCCTCCATTCTTGAAGTCAGCATAAGTGAGCCGCAAAACCCTTGTTCCAAGGTCATGCCCCTCCCTACGGCTCCCACAGACGATGACCGCCTGCAAAGGCATGAAACCGCTCCTGGAACTCCTCTCCGCACACATTCATCTTTTCTCTGCTCGCTGAAGAACGTCAGCCTGCAGCCATATGCCTCACACGGGGCACCAATTAATGTTGGGGTTATTAGGAGCGAACAATTCGTAAGCTTTAACTTACTTTTGGATTCTTCAATAAATTCTGTAAATATGGGAATATTTACTGATTTATTAATTAATTAAGATATTCTTAGATATACGGGGCACCATTCCCCTTTAACCGGGGAAAAATTGAATCCAAAACTCTTATCAGTCTTTCTTGAAGTTCGTAGAATCCTCGGAGCAGAAATGAGCAGATCTGATGGGCGTGCAGTTTAGTTTTTTTTCAGCGGTCCCGTGGGCTCAACTTGGGCACTTAGAGCTTCCGCGTGCGCAAGGGAGTCGGAGCGTTCGACAAGCGTGTCCTTACCGCCAGGTATCCTGGGCAAAAGAACGAGGTTTCTTTGTCTCTGCTGAAGATTTATGGTCTTAGTTCGCGGGAAAAGCTCCACGGCCTCCCGCACATGCGCAGAACGTGTTTCTGGTATTAGGCGGTGACATCATCCCAATGCTTCTGTGTGCAAAGCATCATGGGAAATGAAGTTTCTTGGCGCTGATGTGGTTATTTGCTTTTCAGAGCAATTTAAGCACAGTCATTTTGGAGAAAATCACTGCATAGTAATTTCCTCATGAGGTCAGACCCTCAACAGCCATGAGTTTAGTAATTAACAAACAAATTTGCTAAGTACATAAATAAAAACGGGGTGCAATAATATCGCATACCGCAATATTGAGCTGCCCTGACTCACCGCAGGGGGAATTCCTCAACCGCGACAGCCCTACCGTGAAAACAACATTCTTCCCAGTTTGGAAGAGATAGCGATCGCGCTTGTTTGCGCTTTAGTTTCCTCGTCACTCCGAAAGTGTGGTGCTGTGCCGCGACTTGCCATTTTGCTCCCAACTTGTTTTTTACTTCCGGTGTTCTGGCGCATACAAGACGTCTTGCTACTCAAAAGACCAAGATTCCTTGCGAACAGAGCATGCGCAGAACACACGCTTTGATGGGGATATCCCGATATGCGTTTACACGACCAAACATTCGGGTTAGAAAAGGGTTACCCCAGGTGTAGTAACCGGGTTTTTAAAAACCCGGTTATGAGCATATCCGGGTTTCTGGCGGTGTTTACATGGACCTGCGGAACCGGGTTATTGTGAATATTCGGGTTTTAAAAGGGTTACTGGCTGCATGTAAACGCACTGCATGTTTAACTCCTCTGATAGAAATGTTTGACTCCTATAAATATAATCATTAACAGAGTTTATGAGGAGCAACTGACTCACCTCAAACGTGCTGCCTGTGGTGTCAAACTCAGGAGGCACAAAGGAGCCCTCTGGATCATCTGCAGGTCACAAACATCAGTTAGCTTTATGATGAATTATGTTTGGCACACATTACTTCATCAGGAACAATGCATGTCATTAAATGTTCTGGTACAGGTACAATTCTCCTGGTACATTTTCACCACGATGAGATAAAAATCAGAGGTCCAGCGAGACAGTTCCTGACAAACAAGACAGGAGGTGAAGCTGTCCAGCAGGACTGGCTTAGATGGCATGGATGGATGGATGGATGAGAAGTGATCCATAAACATGCTGTCCACTCGGACACGAGTGGTTTCTGATCTGGGAAAAACAGGTCAGATGGACCAGAGGAGAGCGGCTGAGAACAGCTGTAGCTTTGTCTTCTGGGGTTAAGGGTCCAACTCTGGGCTCCTCTTATGATTTCTTCTCTTCCTTTGGGCTCATTATTCCCTTCTTCCTCAGACTCTTTTGCTTTTTCATTGCCTCTTTTATTCGGCGCTCTTTCTGTTCATCTTTGAGCTCCACTCTTTTTATCCGTCCATCTTCACCTTCTCCTATTTATTGTTCTTTTCTCATTTTCTTTCTTACAGCTGCTTACAAACCTCATCACTGATGAAGATATAGTTTCCTGTAGACCGAACACTCTTCGTCTTTCATGTCATTGCTGAGTGTTTTAAAACAAAGCCGCTGTCAATTTGATGCTCTAAATAAATAATAAGATTGCAGTGTTTCTTCATCATCATCATCATCATCATCATCATCATCACAGACTCTTAGTACATGACCCTCTGCTAGCTTACATGGATGCTTCTGGTTTGTCATCCCAGCTGTGCTCAGGCTGAGTGCCTTAATGTTTACATAAATATGGAGGTGGAGACAAATAACAATATTCGTGTACTAATATAACTGCTTTTTTCTTTATTTAATCAGGGAAAATGTTTGAGAACAAGTTCTCATTTACAAGCATGACCGAGAGCCTCGGACAATATACAAGAGAACAACAGCAAAAACATGAAAACCTTTAAGCATATAAGAACAAATAAAATGACAATAATAGAATTGTAGGCAGGCTGTAAGAAAACCTGAGTCTGGAAGTGAGAGATGATTTAGACACATATAACTTATAAACGCAGAGCTTATGAATAAGCATTAAGGGTTTACACGATGACGCTCACATAGATCACTGCTAACATGTAACTTTGGTCTTGGCTGCACTCAGACTAGCTGTTAGCTTATCAACCCAATAAGAAAAACTATTTCTCTGAGCAGAGGCTGTTCGATAAGACATTTATGATGGGTAAGATTTTTAGTTTTACACAGAAACTCGTTTTCTTTCTTTCATTTAACATTTTTATTTAAAACGTGAGAATAAAAAATATGAGGCAGTTGAGTGCAGGGGGCGTGTCAATCTGATGAGCCACAACCGTGTTTTAGCACAATGAAGACACACACGCACATGCATGCATGCATACACTTGCACACTCACGCACGCACTCACACACGTGCACACGCATAAACATGAAAGCACACTCATACACGTGCACACACATACACATACATGCAGGCATACACACACATGTGCACACTGTAATGTCCAGAAATGGTCAGTTTTCACCTACATATTGGCCTTTTCGGTGACCGGTCATCTACAGACATGAATCTGCCTCTCTGTTCTCTTAATCTTCCGAGCTGCAGGAAAGATTCGCCACTGCGTGTTTACACTCTGATTGTCAAAATCATGTTCCTTCCTCAAGGTTCCTCTCTGCCAAGCTGCGGCCTTGTCTCTCCGCTTGCTTCACAGGACAAAAGATGAACTTCTACTACTCATAAGTTAAATAATCATTAAATAATAACATGGTTAAATGAACAAATGTTAAGTGAATAATAAAATTTATGTTTGATTAATCTGTGCTTAAATTACTGATGTTGAAATGAATATTATGATGATCAGTAATGTTTGGTTTAACAAGTGAATCATTATCTACACTCATACATAATGTTCATAAGATAAAGTTAAAGTAATTTCTGCACATAGATATTTCCTTAGCCACAAATCAGAGCATCCTGTATCTGAAAGAAGGCGTGATGTTCTGAGGGTTTGTTGTTAACACCCCTTAACATGGCACGTCCTGATTGGCCAAGTAAATCATAATATGAGAATATTAAAACAGTCACTTGTGAAAAAAAAAACAGTCACTTGTGGGCTGAACCATCATTCCAGCATTCTGTGAGATTCAGCATCCTGTTAGTTGAGCTAACTCTAACTGGCCATCGGAGGAAAACTCTCTAGCCACCGCATCTCTTGACAAGCTTTTGACAAGCTAAAAGCTACGGTTCCTTCAGCTATTCAGAAACAGCTGCTCTAGACGCAAACTAGTTCCAACCTGTGTGCCTGGTGACATCTCTGGACTGGAGCGTCGGTGCTGCGGTTAATCTACTGAACCTCGGTGCCCGGAGGTCATCCGACCTCCCTGACCTCCAGATCCGCGAAGAGGGTCTCCAAAGAAAGGGTGAGGTAGAACACACATGATTGCGTCTGATGCCGTTTTGATAAGAAACAACTTCATAGTTTAATGCAAATCAAATTGTTTTTACAGCCAGAACTCAGTTCTTCTAGATACAAGGTTCTGATAAACACACACCATTAAATCACCATCCATCACATCCCATCCTCTTAGATCGGGGTGGTCCATCGAGGACCGATATCCAGCATATTTTAGTTTCCACCCTGCATCATCACACCTGGTTTCAATCAGCAGGTGATTAACAGGCTTCTGCAGAGCTTGATGAGCTGCAGAACAGGTGAATCGCTCACTGAATCAGAAGTGTTGGAGCAAAGACATGCAGGATACCGGCCATTGAGGACCAGGGTTCCCCACTCCTGTCTTAGATTCATCCATCACAGTAGTCTTAGTTAACTTATCATGTTTTTAACTGTTTAGAAAATAAAATTTCTTATCTTTTATAAACCTGACTGTCTGAATTGAAACGAAGTGTGTTGATCCCTGAAAAAGCAAAGAATCCTAGAATCTTCTGATTAAACATCCAAAGACCAAGCAGGTTGATATCCTATATTTATATAGAATATCACAGCTTATTGGTCATAAGTAAAAGTAATATATTAAGCTTAAAAGCAACAATATTTACCCCCTACAACACGCACACTCACACCATCGGTCTGGTGTTCCTGCAGTAATTAACCAGCTGAAAGGAACATCATCGACACTCATGGTTCTCACAGACATCTGCAGCTCACCTCATGAATCAGGTCATTTTGGATTTGGCACCTTTAACTGAGTCAACTATATAGCAAAGAAGGCTGAGAGTGCAATGTTCCAAATAACCATAAACAAGATTTGATCAACAAAAACAGAACAGACTTCAGAACACAACCCCAAAAGTTCAGCTGATGAGGGATTCAATCATCACAGTCATGTTCTGTGTGACTCATTTAAAGTAGCTGCAGCACTTCAACACATCCTTGTTGTGTGTGTGTGTGTGTGTGTGTGTGTGTGTGTGTGTGTGTGTGTGTCCAAGAGTAGAAAAGCACAGAACAAATCATATCATAAAAGTATGAATCCTTCTGCTTACCGAGGAGCAGAGGTGTCCAAAGTACCACACTCAATACTCAGGTGAAAGTATAGTTACTAGGGTTTAAGAAGTATCAATTCAAACTTTTAACTCAAGAGTAAAAAAAGTTCTGTTTCAAATCTACTTCAAGTATAAAAGTAATGTAAGTAGAAAGGACAAGAGCTAAAGGCCATTAAACAGAATGAAATGACTGTTTTCCACCAAAAGTCATTTCCCCCCTCCTCTGACACAGAACTAGTCTGCATGAGATATGGCCTCAAGGTCTCATGCATTTGCTATAAACTGCTTCTTTCCAGCTCAACAGAAGAATGAAGAATGGACTTTCTCCTTTTAATTAATCAAAGAACTCTATTTTAATAAGCTAATCATGCAAAGTGTTAGTCAATAGATAAGATGTGACCAATCTGTGGAATCAAAATAATACTTTATTATAATCCTATAGAATATAAAGTTACTGTGACTTTAAGTGTTTCCACTAGGACTGATTTCATGTAGCGTTAAAAGACATGACACATTGTTTTACTGATCCATTCAGAATCTGCCAGATCTGACGGAGGCGTGGTTTTGGTGGTGTTTGGTAAGTCTGTCAACTTTTCATTCGACCATAAACCAAAACATCCGAGGTATAAAACTATGCCCACGCCATCTCTAACGCCAGTGTTCTAGAGAAGTTGTCAGAGTGGCCAATCCGTAACTTTCCTCTTCAGCCTAAAGAACCAACGACAAGCTGGAAAACTCTGTTGCAGTTCCAACTGCTGCAACGGTTCCTTTCAGAATAAAAGCTGAACCATCAAGACCTAGGTTTGGGTCTCGCTAGACGCCAACAAAATTGTCGTGACCCAGAAGTATCTCAAGACTGGTGGTCGGCTGCCGCAGCTGCTTCTACAAGCTCCAGCTCCATAAGGTCAAGCTTGACCTTTACACCTCCTGATCTAGAAGTGGACTTCCGCTCAGGGTTTGTAGACCGACAGAACGGCGTAGAATGTGTTTATGAATCTCCTAATCAAAGCTTAGCGCGAAGACATCACCTTCAGTTCCCACCAGAACTAATCGCTTCTTCGGATTTGCTGGTTCTGAGCAACATTCCACACTACACCATTCTCCGTTTCATCCACCTTAGTTACACCATACATTTAGTTTAAAGGAGCATGGGGCAGGAATTGTCCAAAAACAAAAAGTACATGTTCATTCTTGAGAAGCTTATGGGTGATGAAGCATTTTAAACTAAAAAGAATGATGAAACCAGTTTATCATTCCATTTTGTTAATCAGGCTTTGTGCTGCAAAATGCAAAACATTCCTGATCCGAATTTCCCGCGCCGTTTTGCGGATATGACGTTAATTGACGCTTCAAGCGCGTTCTCGACAAGGTTCAAACCCGGAAAAACATTTGGAAGCTTGCTAGGTGGCGGTAACGCGTCTTTCACTACTAGCCACGTTAAAACCCCAAACAGAGGAGGAAGAACCCTGGAAATGGATTCTACAACTAGCAAACGACCAAGCGCAACTCAAAGCCTACTAAGGTGGCACTAAGAAGAAGGTTTTATCAGCGGCATCTCGAGAGTCAAAAAGAAAATATGATAAAAGTCGGTCAGGGACCCGAATATCTATTGGTTACGCTCTGGAAGAATGGAGGCTGCTTCAACTGGACTTGGGCGTGAAAAGGATGCGGACATGGCGCATTTTCTATTGACCAGGTAAGTGTTGTATTAGCTGGTCTCCTTATTTCTGCTGTAGGTTTCAGTAACGAGTAGGTAAACATATCAGAGCTGTATCTGCACAATTTGAGAAAGTAAAATAAAACTTATGGATTTAGATAATACTGATTTAGGTAATCTAACAAATCTTTGTGCAGATAAACAAGAAACTTATCTAAGCTAACGGTGTTTAGCATATGGCTTCCTGGTCAGTTTGAAAAAGCTAAAAGCAACCAAGGAGTTACCGGATCACTTCTACGTTTTGTGGACGACACGCCGCATGTGTTTGGAGATAAATGGATGCTCCGTTTATTCTGACGAGAAAAGTAAACAGAGCTTGATTTGATTATATGACGTCACTGATCAGCCGGAGAGAGCTAGCGTGCGTAGCATGTTAGCTGCGATCACGCTTCAGTTTGTAGAAGAGAACGGACATTTTCTAAACCAAAGATGAGTCTTTAGAATTATGTCATATTTGATCTACAGTCCAACCTCTAAGCAGGACTGTTACTTCAGTAGATAATGTTATTCGTGGGGTTTGTGTAACAGAACCCCATTGGAATATATTTCCCTAGCGCTATTGCTGAGAATAAATAAAATTAGGATTCATAAGAATAAATAATAAGTCAGCCATAACAACACGTTTGACTAAAAGTAAAGTTTGTGTTTATTTTTCTAAATTTGTCCAGTTGAATGTAGGTCAGAATAAAATATGTTTGTGAAAATGATAAATAAATTTTTTTATAACTGACCTGCATTTTCATATTACTAGTTGTGCCACAGGTAAAGAAGCTTAGCCATTATTGATCTATGTAAACAGAAGGTGTAGAGTCTCAACCAACTTGTTGACATTTTTGTTTAAAAATGTGTTTTCCAGCTACCGGAAGAAGCAGGCTCCTGAAACTGCAATTCAGGGAGAACAGCAGCTAAAATGTGGCATCGATTATCTCCAACTGAACCTGTGTCTGAGGGGTTAGTATCTTTTCTGTAAAACAAATATTCACGTTTTTGTGCTATGATTGTCATGTTCCTGGGCAGAGGTGAGTCACACCTTCTCCTCTCACCAGACTCTAACTTAATTCTCCACAGGTGAGGAGCAGTGGGAGCGGCAGCTGCAGGAGATTTCCCAATCAGGGACGCGGGTTCAAAAGGAGGATGGAGACACATCACTTTGCCGGATGATTGCACCAGTTTAGGTAGCACCAGCCACTCGACTCTGAACTTTGATCTTGTTAATTCGTGTTTTGACTCGCCTTCGACTAGTGGATTTATGACCTTGGATTGTATTTTGGATTTGGAATTGGATTATCCCTTACGCCTGTTTTTGTCTCGCTCAGGATCATCTCATCATCTACTCACCCTCGCTGTCTTCGTTTTCTGGAACATACTCATCACGTCCCATCCTCCTCCGCCGTTCCTGTTTGGCTTTCCCTCTGCTACCTCACCCTCCTGGATCTCTCATCCTCTGCCCAGCGTCCTCCCCGGCTTCCCCTCCTCTCCTGATTAACCTGAGCACCTCAGAGACTCGAGCCGCATTGCTCATCCCACAGGACTTCCCTGTGCTGTTTCAGTTCCCGTTTTTATAATAAAGACATTTTACTTTACTGCTTTGGACTACGTGTGCTGATTCTGCATGTCTTGGGTTAGACACTTACCTCGAGCCATGACAGAATCATCCGGCCACACATCTAATCCAGCGGAATCAGCACTCGCGGATCTGGCTACCCGGATGTCCCAACAAGAGCAGACACTTCCCGTCCTCATGGAGCAGCTGAATATCACCAACCAACGTTATCAACGTTTGGAGACCGTCCTGCAGCAGCTTCAGGAGCAGCTCTCCTCTACAGCCTCGGGTTCCGTCCCCGCTCCAGCGACAGCCGCCGCTCCGGCGTTCGGAACAGAACCACACGCACACGCCTCGGGAGGTGTGGTTTCACCTGGACCGGAGGCGCTCGGCTCTCCGGAAATCACCCACTTCCGTTCGGCTCCTCCTCGGCAATGTCCGACCTTCTCCGGTGAATTCGAGGATTGCTTTGGGTTTCTGCTACAGTGCCGCCTAGCGTTTGAAGACTCCCCGAGGTCTTTTCCTACTGACTCAATGAAGATCTCGTTTATTGTTGGACTACTTAGGGGCAAGGCGCTTCGGTGGGCGGAGGCTAAGAGCAGAAATCCTAATTTCCTGTCTGGTTCTTACCCAGACTTTCTGGAGGATTTTAAACTGACGTTTTGCAGTTCAGAGACCACCACTGACATCAGAAAAAGACTGTTGCACCTCTCGCAGGGAAGAAGGTCAGTGGCTGACATGTCTCTGGAGTTTAGGACCTTGGCTGCAATGACATCATGGGGAGACGATTCCCTTAAAGCAGCATTCATCGAAGCGCTGAACGATCGGGTAAGGAACCAGCTGGCTCTTTGCCCCGAGCCATCAACCCTGGACGGACTGATCTCATTATGCATCTCTATCGACAAGAGACATAGGGAGCTTCAGAAGACACCGTTCAGGGATTTGTCACCACCTGCAGCACATCGTCCATCCCACAGGTCTCCTCCTCTGGACTCACCCGAGGAGCCCATGCAGGTGGGACGTACCCACCTTACTCCGGAGGAGCGCCAACATCGTTACAGTAAAGGTTTGTGCCTTTACTGTGGGAAACCAGGACACATGGTGCACACCTGCCCTGCGGCGTCAAAAGGGCGTGCCCACCAGTAGTTCCGGGAGTTCTGGTGGGCAGTCATTCAGGTAAAGAAACCTCCCGTTTTCTTATTGACTGTGCTTTGACTGTTAACAGTCGTCGCCACCAGACAACTGCTCTAGTAGACTCAGGATGTGAACAGTCATTGGTGGACCCGCAACTGGTGCGGGATTGGGGACTGTCTACTGATCCACTGCCGGAACCTTTAACGGTGTCCTCCCTGGATGGGAGGCCCCTGGCCACAATCACCCACCGGACCCAACCACTCCAGCTCCAGGTCTCAGGTAACCACACGGAGATGATCTCATTATTTGTGTTTCCCTCCCCGCAGAACCAAGTAGTTCTAGGCCATTCCTGGCTTAGGGTACACAACCCGTGTTTGGACTGGAGATCAAGCCGTGTGGAGACCTGGAGTCCGGAGTGTCATCTTACCTGCCTGACCTCTGCTTCCTCTGGATCTAATGACTCTGAAAAGACTCTTGTGGAGCCGCCCGATCTGACCCAGGTACCAAGTGAGTACCATGACTTACAGCAAGTATTCAGTAGAGATCAAGCAGCCACGTTGCCACCTCACCGTCCATTTGACATTGGAATCGACCTGTTGCCAGGAGCTCCGCTCCCAACCAGCCGCCTCTACAGTCTGTCCAAACCTGAACAGGACAGTATGAGGAAATACATCACCGAGGCCTTGGCCAATGGCATAATCAGGCCATCCACCTCGCCTCTGGGAGCTGGTTTTTTCTTCGTGGCCAAGAAGGACGGGTCGCTTCGCCCTTGTATTGATTACAGGGGTTTAAATCAAATAACGGTGAAGGACAAGTACCCGCTCCCTCTACTTTCGTCTACCTTTGAACCTGTGCAAGATGCCACCGTTTTTACGCGGTTGGATCTCCGCAATGCATATCACCTGGTCCGAGTCCGCCAAGGTGACGAATGGAAGACAGCTTTTAAGACACCCCTGGGGCACTTTGAATATTTGGTGATGCCCTTTGGCCTCACTAATGCTCCAGCGGTGTTTCAGAGACTCGTGAACTCGGTGTTGGGGGACTACATTAATGACTTTGTATCTGTATATCTTGATGATATCTTGATTTTTTCTAGGTCCATTGATCAACACCAGAAACATGTTCGGATGGTACTCCAACGGCTGTTGGAGAACAGACTATTTGTAAAAGCCGAGAAATGTGAATTTCATGTTTCAGTAGTTAAGTTTCTTGGTTTTGTTTAAGAAAGTGGACGGCTGAGGGTGGACCCAGACAAGGTCCAAGCAGTGACTGAGTGGCCTACCCCTGCCACCAGGAAACAACTGCAGCGGTTTCTTGGCTTTGCAAACTTTTACAGACGGTTTATCCGCAACTTTAGCCAAACCGCAGCCCCTTTGACAGCTCTAACCTCTGTTGTTAAGCCCTTATCCTGGTCTCCAGAAGCCGAAGCTGCATTTAGGACTCTGAAGAGGAGGTTCACCGAGGCCCCAGTCCTCTCCAGACCAGACCCCAAGCGGCAGTTCACTGTGGAGGTGGACGCCTCTGACACCGGGGTTGGTGCAGTCCTCTCTCAAGTATCCCCAGAAGACCACAAACTTCATCCGTGTGCCTTCTTCTCACGGCGCTTGACACCCACCGAGAGCAGGTATGACGTGGGGGACAGGGAGTTACTGGCAGTAAAACTGGCTTTGGAGGAGTGGAGACATTGGCTGGAGGGGGCTGAACTTTCATTTATCATTTGGACTGATCATAAAAACCTGATCTATCTCAAGGAGGCAAAGAGACTGAACCCTCGACAGTATAGATGGTCTTTGTTCTTCTCCCGCTTTAACTTTGTTTTGTCCTATAGACCAGGATCAAAGAACACAAAGCCTGACGCTCTGTCTCGCCAGCACTCCTCTGAAGATGAGACGGCTCCTAGCACCATCTTGCCTGCCTCCTGCATCGTTGCTGGAGTAACCTGGCCCATAAGAGATCAGGTCCTGGAGGCCCTTGAGGTGGACCCTAGCCCAGGTAACGGACCCTCCAACAGACTGTTTGTTCCCCAGGCACTACGAGGAAAGGTTATTCACTGGGCCCACACCGGGAGGTTCTCAATCCACCCTGGAGTAGGACGTACTGTGGCTCTGATCAGGCGATCATTCTGGTGGCCCTCCCTCTACAGAGACGTGAAGGAGTATGTGTCGGCCTGCCACGTCTGTGCCCAACAAAAAGGTACCAATCAGTCTCCAGCAGGCCTACTCTGTTCCCTACCAGTGCCGTCCCGTCCTTGGTCCCATATTGCCTTGGACTTTGTTTGTGGGTTGCCACCTTCGCATGGTTTTAGCGTCATTTTAACTGTTGTGGACAGGTTCTCCAAGGCCTGTCATCTGGTGCCGTTAAAGGCTCTCCCTACATCTGCCGTCACGGCCCAGCTTTTAATTAAACATGTCTTTCGTCTGCATGGGATCCCAACAGAGATCCTCTCTGACCGAGGGCCCCAGTTCGTGTCTCGTGTCTGGAGGGAGTTTGCCACCGCCTTGGGAGCCCAGGTGGCTCTGACCTCGGGGTTTCATCCGCAGACCAACGGACAATGCGAGCGGATGAACCAAGAGTTGGGTGCCATGCTTCGCTGCGTCTGCGCCACCAACCCATCCACCTGGAGTGAGCATTTGGCTTGGGTCGAGTATGCCCATAATAGCCATGTCTCCTCCGCCACAGGTCAGTCTCCCTTCGAGTCCTCCCTCGGATATCAGCCCTCTCTGTTCCCCCTTCATACAGATGCCACCATCACCACTCCTCAGTTCCTTCGTCGGGCCCGCCGCACCTGGATCACCACGAGGTCGGCTCTTCAGCGGACCGCGGAAAGGAATCAGCGACTGGCTGACCGACACCGTCGTCCTGCTCCCACCTACTCTCCTGGTCAAATGGTCTGGCTGTCGTCCAAAGATGTCCCGCTGAAGGCGACCACCAGGAAGTTCTCTCCTAGGTTCCTTGGTCCCTTCAAGGTCGCGGCGGTTCCTAGTCCAACGACGGTGCGGTTGGAACTCCCGTCGTCTCTTCGGATCCATCCCGTGTTCCATGTTTCCCTGGTCAAACCCGTCGTTTCCAGCCCTCTGTGCCCGGTTCCGGCTCCGCCCCCTCCTGCTCAGCTCTACAAAGGGGGGCTGGTATACAAGGTTCGGCGCATCCTCGACTCTCGACCCCGTGGTCGGGGTCTTCAATATTTGGTGGACTGGGAGGGGTACGGCCCGGAGGAACGCTCCTGGATTCCCCGGTCCAACATCGAGGACCCCTCTCTCATCTTGGACTTCGAGGCCTCCAGATCCGGTGCTAGGACGCCGGGGGGCGTCCGTTGAGGGGGGGCACTGTCATGTTCCTGGGCAGAGGTGAGTCACACCTTCTCCTCTCACCAGACTCTAACTTAATTCTCCACAGGTGAGGAGCAGGGGGAGCGGCAGCTGCAGGAGATTTCCCAATCAGGGACGCGGGTTCAAAAGGAGGATGGAGAGACATCACTTTGCCGGATGATTGCACCAGTTTAGGTAGCACCAGCCACTCAACTCTGAACTTTGATCTTGTTAATTCGTGTTTTGACTCGCCTTCGACTAGTGGATTTATGACCTTGGATTGTATTTTGGATTTGGAATTGGATTATCCCTTACGCCTGTTTTTGTCTCACTCAGGATCATCTCATCATCTACTCACCCTCGCTGTCTTCATTTTCTGGAACATACTCATCACGTCCCATCCTCCTCCGCCGTTCCTGTTTGGCTTTCCCTCTGCTACCTCACCCTCCTGGATCTCTCATCCTCTGCCCAGCGTCCTCCCCGGCTTCCCCTCCTCTCCTGATTAACCTGAGCACCTCAGAGACTCGAGCCGCATTGCTCATCCCACAGGACTTCCCTGTGCTGTTTCAGTTCCCGTTTTTATAATAAAGACATTTTACTTTACTGCTTTGGACTACGTGTGCTGATTCTGCATGTCTTGGGTTAGACACTTACCTCGAGCCATGACAATGATATTTCATACATTAAATTACACCTTGCATATCCACACTTGGTTCAGAACTAACATCACACCACCAAACACTTCTGACATTATCTTTACAGGGAAGATTTTCTAGTGGCTGGTGTTGAGGCCTTAGCTGATGACCTAAATTTGGATCCTTTTGAAGAAAGGTAAATTTGTTCATGAGAAGTCTTGCCATATACGCAGGAAATTACTGCTGTGCAAAAAATATAAAAACACAATAGATAAGCACATATAGGTCATTTTATATATTTATTTATGTTGTGAAGTGTCAATTCACAGCAGATTGTTGTTATTTGCAGAAATAATTAATGACAGATGTATTAGGCTCCACATTTATCTCTTTAGAATCAGTACCATTTCAGGTGAGTTCCAGTATTTGTCTTTACGTACAACAAATATTATTGTGTTGTCTGTAGTTTCAAATCCATGGATCTAGCTACGGATGCAGTCCAAATTGATGAGGACCAAGCAAACAACTCAACAGTGTGTGAGTTGCAATGTCTTCTTATCTAGGGGTGGGCAATATAAACGATATAAGGTAGAAATGATATAAAATTGGATAATGATAGTTTTTGGCTATATCGCAATACGGCGATATTGTGATAACACATGACGTCACTAAGATGTGCACCCTGCTGACAATGGGACAACAGAATGGCGGTGACTGCAAGCATGGAGTGGGCGGAGGAGGAGGCCTATATGCCTCAAGTGGCATATATTTGCCACATGAGGATATCTAAAAGCATGTCAATTTGACATTTATAAACAGATGAAAAAATATATCGCAATATATATCGTTACTGCACATGCTTCAGATTATATCGCAATATAGATTGAGGCCATATTGCCCAGCCCTATTCTTATCTACACTCTTTTTTTAAACTCCAAAGTCTTAAAACAATATATTAATTCTACTTTTATTTATTGTTTTCATAACAGAATAGAACTGTTATGAAAACTTTGTCAGGCTGACGAAGTTTGCAGCCGCAAACAAAACGTTGCAGGTAAATAAAACCCTTCTATGTTTTAAAAAGAACTAAAAGATGGAATTGTTGTTTTATCCTTGTTCACAGGCTGGGATCCTAAAGGGAATTTCCATCCTACTTGTGTGGCTGAATGACATCTTCAACCAATTTTGGTACATCTGCCAGAAAGCACAACATCGTGATATGTTTAATGTAAGTATTGTGACATCTTTTGGACAACAAGACAACAATGCACATTGACATAATTACCTTTCTTTTCATAATAGTGCCAGCTCTCGTGTTTCTGTTGGTGAGCGCTTCTGTCACATGTAAAGTTTTCAAATAAAACTTATTTTTTCTGTTAGGACATGTGGGTGGGTGTGCTTCACCATGTCACAGGGAAGCATGAATGGACCTGTGGCAAATGTGACCATGGACCACTTGATGCAACGACCAGTGATAAAGAGCTCATGGTGCCATGATCTCCACCACACGAGGCTCTTCAACGAATCATGTTCAACAGACACTGGTTGAAGGATGTCACCAATCTGACCTTTAGGTATATTAATAACATTTTCATAAGCAGAAAAGCTAAAGTGTCAATATCAAAGCTGACAATTTACATATAGAAATGACAATTGTGGGTGAAAAGGCAATCAAACGTGTGATTCCTAATAATCTATAAAGTTGTAGCTTTTGTTTTTTTACAGGTCAACTTCAGAACTGGAGAGTTTCCAGAACTGCATTCTCATGTAATCTATGTATGATCTAATGCTGCTGTTCTCTCTCCATAAAGGCCCCAGCTACGTGAAGCATCAAAAGACAGGAATGACTTCTTTCATGCACACAGATTTATTAGAAATTAAGAAAAAATACTATGTACAAATGCAAATAACAGAACTTTTTTGTACATAAATAAAAATAAATATACTGCACAAACTGTTTATTTTTGGGTGAAAATGCTGTCTTCAGCTAAAGTTATTTTGAGGTATTGTGCTGTTTTGGAACTACTGTAGTTGTAGATAAACGGTTTGGATTTTTGGGTTAGGGTGTCCTCAGTCAGGAAGACGGTGTCCTGACGTCTCTTGCCGAAACTCCAGGATATCCAGCATCACCCCTGGAAGACGGGTCACCACTCTCGAGAATATAATCTCTCTCCTCCTGGCTCAGGTGTTGTAAAGCTGTCTAGAAATTAAAGAGCATATGTTTACATGACTAGATTCATATCTCCAGTGAGTGATGTTTTCGTTTTTGGCATCTATTATTTTATTTGATTTTTTTACACAAATGGCTACAACCAACCTGCATCTCAGCTATACTGGCAGCTCTCAGCTGTGCAAGCCGGTCTCGGCCCTCTTCTCTTAAAGCTGTTCGCTGCCTACCCCGGCGCCCTGGTCCTCTTGAAGGAGCTCTGGACCTCAACCTGCTGCCCTCACCCCTTGAGCGTGTCCTTCCCCGACCCTCGGAGCGACTTTTTCCTCTCCCCTTTCCTTTAGCACCTGGTCTCAAACTTTCCCACGACACATCAAAGTCTGTGGCAGGCTCGGGCACTTACTCCTCATCTGAACTGTCTTCCATCACTGCTTCCAATATGAATTCCTGAAAATCAATGACAGTAATGGAAAAATGACTATTACCCTGTAGGTCTTGTTGATATTATGATTTTATTTTGATGCATTTTTGAACTAAACATTGATATTTATGTTCTTATTTACATTGTGATGCCTGTCCTGTAATGAAATTGGTTTCACAAATGATGTCAGTGACTTGAAATTGGATGTTCTTACATGATGCATAAACAATAACATTAGCTTGTTAGTAAGCTTAGTGCAAAATAATAACTGTAATTGGTCTAAAAACATCAGAAATCACCTGCTGCCACAAAGCCTTATGCTGATAAAGTAGCATCATGTTACTGTCTTGCTCGCCAGTCACAAAACTGGCTTATGAATATTTCATAGGAAGGAGCACTTGCTTTACATCACGAGTGTCATGGCTAAATTAAAAAGCTAATGTTGTCATGGAATTTTACAAATATTAGACTAAAGTAAAAATGTTACTTACTTCATCGCTCGACACGGTGCCTTGTTCGAGCCGCGCTCTGGCCGTACATCACTGTAACTTTTTTTTTTTTCTAGTGAAGAGTTTGTGCGCGCTCTCGTGCCGGGCTGCAGTTACTCACAGCGCCGAGTGCGTCGCTAATGAGTTTCGTTTCTTCATCCTGCTCCATACTCCTTTAAGTTAGTCTAGTTTTAATTTGTTTAGTAATAAATCTTTAAACTTTTAAAACCTGACTCTCTCTTCTGTTGTCTCTGAATTAATACGAAGTGTTACATAATCCCTGCAATAAAAAGTTCCAATTTTCTGGTTACAATAACCTCACAGATCCATAAGGTGGATTTCATATTTGCTATGGAATCTTTTGTCTTATGGCTTATTAAATAACATGCAATTTAAATAATTACAGCCATAATGGCAAAGGTGTTATAAAATAATGTAATTGTTGACTAATGTGGGAAACACCAGACTTCCTGTTTCAGACGCCTCTGTGCCTGAACGCATTGGTACAACCAATAGGGAATTAGAATGGTAGATGTTTAAGATTATTATCTTAAATGTGATTTCCAAACTGTATGGAACCATCATCCTGCAGAGAGAATGAATATTTACATGGAACCCTGTCCACTGAGGAGGAACTCCCCATAAGTTCACTCAAAGGTCAGAGTGTGATGTCTGGAGAGCCCCTTAGCAGGTTAAAGCCAGAGTCCCTCCATAAATATGTGAGTGAGGGATGTCAAACAGAAACCAAGTTTGTGTTGGCTCAGGAGTTTTGATCACAGCATTCCTAGTTTTAATGACATGATGGTGTCTGAAGGGCATTTGAGGTGATTCCAATAAAATCCACATCCTTTAGATCATGTCCTCAGAGCCCTAAAAGTGGAAAAGGGAGGAATTTCTTTGTACCATGCAGTGGTGGACCATCCCACAGGTGACCTGGGTGGCTGCCTAAGGTGCCTAATGTTCTAGGACTGGCCCTGGTACCTCCACTTCATCATGAAAAAGCTGAACTGACCCAATGAAAGAGAGAATATTTGGGAAGGAATGGGCAAACTGAACCTGGACAAGGTTCAATAATTAACATGAAGCAAAGTGTCTCCTCATTAATCCCAAAGCTAATCTGCAGTTGGAGGATTTGGACACGTGGCTCTAGTCCAGCTGTGCGTAATCATAGAATAAAACTCTGCTGGAACAAGCTTTGGTTCCCAGTCATCACATTCCAGACGTTCAGCATAGCAGCTGAATCAGGACAGGAGAAGCCATCAACCAGCCAGCTAGAAGACAGAGTAAGGAACAACGTTTTTATGCTACAGACTCACCACTGAGCGGCTCCATGAAGCTAACGTTTCCATGGGCGTTGAAGGCCAGAGTGTCTGGTGTGATGCACAGTGTGTAGAAGAGGTGGGAGGGTCTGATGCTCTGCAGGGCCAGCACACACTCTGCACACACAGCCCACACCTCCTCCTCACAGAGGCAGCTGTCCCGCAAAGAGAGAAGGTCTGCCAGGGAAACGTTCTCCTGTAGGAGGAAAGACACATCACACGTCTACAGCACCGGGGTTCAGACCTGAATGCATTCCCCAAGGAGCTCCGACCCTGTCAGTCATGCACAGCTCTAAACCGGACCACAGTTAAATGATGCTTTTAGGCTCGTTCCTGCTGCAGATGGACAAAAGCTTTCATTTAAAATCTCAGATAAAATCATCTGAAGACTCTTCATCAGAAAGAGAGCAGCTGTGGTTCGAGTTAGAAGGTCAGGACACGCTCCGTCTCACACAGATGCTTTGAAAGCAGATTTTTTAATAGTTAAACACAAAAATAAAGCTAAATCAGCAGCTTAGATGTAAACGCGTACAGCAGAAGGCATGTAGGAGTTGGGTTTCAGTGGTACGCTTGTGTTTCAGTCTTCATGCCGTTAGTGTTAAGGTCATAGGAACCAGGATGGATGTGTCCCCCCAACATGAAAATGGTTTCTACGCCCTTGGTTGGTGTTCAGTGGCAAGAGACCTCCATCCGGTGACCTCATGGTCCGTCCTACTGTTCCTACTGTTTGCTTTGTGATCTGAATCCTGAAGCATCAAAGCAAATCCTCGTGCGCTGCTATGATACTCCAGGAGGAGCGAGGCAGGCTTGGAATTGAACAGCTTGCTTTTTGAAACCCTAAAAAAGCGAATCGCTCTTGAACTGACGAATATAACCAATTCACTAAAAGATGGCACCTGTCCGCCTCCTACAGTTTGGCATCTGCTCTCATTTTAATAATAGATTTAGAAAATCTGTATTTTCTCCGGAACATGAACATTTGTTCCACTAAGCACAACCATGAACACACACACACACACACACACACACACACACACATTTTATGTAACTGTGTGAACCACCCACTCCAACACGCAGCATCATCTGTGATCCAAGCGGCACCCTCTTTCCAGAACAACGCTGTGCTTGGATTAGTACAGAAGATTTTGTCCTCTCAAAGAGAAAACACGATGACTGGCCTCTACTCAGACGGAGGGTACCACAAAGCAATCGTTGTCAACGTGTGTGTCCAGCCTCTCATTATAAAGATAGTTTGCAGGTAGATTTCTGACACAACTGCATCATCTCTGGCAGCAATTGGCACCATCAATGGGGACTAGAACTACTTTTCTTTAATCAGGAAACTAGAGGTGCTGAAATAAATCGATTCAAGTCTGAATCGGGATTCTTATTTATAAAGATTCAGAATCGATTCACAAAGGTTCAGAATCAATTCCAGGAACTCAAATGTTTGAGATGCACTTTTTTGATCTTTGTTAGGAGAGTCAGTACTCCGTTTACTTTTGTGGTCCCATAAATTGAGATGATTTATGTTTGAATCTGCTGATAAGAGGGCGCTTGAATGTACTTTTTTCCATACTCATTAATTTGAGATATTCTCATATTTATTTTCTAAGTTGATAAGTGAGTACTCAGGATTACTCATGAGTTTATTTGAAGTTATTGATAAATGAGAGAAAACATTTTCCTTTGTACGAAATCTGATGCACTTTTTTTTAAACAGGTTGAGGACTCAAATGTTAAACTTGTTTCCACACATACTTAAAAAGTATTTGACTGTATTACTTTCAAAGCTACTGTTAGGTAACTACAGATTTGTTATATTTTACAAGGTAAGCAAAAATAAATGTTGTCTTTTGGTCAAAAGATTGTGTCTGTTTAGTTTTAGAATCACTTTATTTTACCTTGTAAATTTGCATTTTTTTTTTAGCATGACCAGTTTTAAAGTCAAATAAAAATGTCCCATAGCTTTAAAGGGACTTTACGGAGTTTTGAATTTTTATGCTCGCGATTGCCCCCTCAGGCCAAAAGCATAACGGCAGCTTCAATAGTAGGCTCGTGCACGAGGCGCGCATGCTCTACGTGCACACTCCTTAACGAAAATAACAGCTGAGACAGTCCCGTGTGTGTGTGTGTGTGTGTGTGTGTGTGTGTGTGTGTGTGTGTGTGTGTGTGTGTGTGTGTGTGTGTGTGTGTGTGTGGCCCGGAGGACAGAGGACAGGAGAACGTGCAGCTAATTAATTAAATAACTTGGTTCTGTACCTTTCTCCTCAGCACAGCTCACAAAGGTTTATGATGGGTCAGTCCTCCTGCATGCTCAGATCATTCCCTTCCCTTGCTTAAAAATTGTTCCAAAATGAAAGTTGAACCCACATCTTTTTTATCTGTGAATTCAATGCCGTTCGGCTAGTCTAAAATAAAAATTTGGGCATCTTACTGTAAAAAAATATACCATTAATGTAAAAAATAAACTCTAAATAAACCATGTTCACATCTAGAATCGAACCCAGGTCTCCCGCATGAGAGTCCGATGTCTTACTAGGTGAGCTAAAGTGCCAGTAATGTCTTTTGTGTCTGTAATATTTATATCCTTGATGACAGCTGAAACAACGTTCAAAGAACGGTTCGGAGTGAAAATGGCTATTTTGTTGCTAATTTGCAGGAAATATCTAGAAGAAAGTAGCTAAGGGTCCTCAGAAATGTAGCTACGTTCATCACTAGGCGTTAGGAACAGCGACAAAGTCGCTGAGTTGGCACAACCTCACTCTCTGCTGCTAAAGCTACTGATAGCAAATGCTACGGGCTATGCCTGAGCGTGAACGCGCATGAAGCAGCCTGCTTGACCCGAGCATCTTTCTTTTTCTGTGATTTTACAGCAAAACAGGCAATCACAGTAAAAATGCCAGGGCTCATTCTACAGGACCAGGGCATTGCAGGAGAATGTATGAAGAAGAAATTTATTATTTCTATACATGTTTTGGCTGTCAGACTTCCACAATGCCCCTTTAACTAACTTGTACAACAAAGTAGTTAATCCTAGAACTGACACTCTTTGTTAACATTGATTGTGAATCGATTTAAATCGAGAATTGATTGCAAAGCGAATCGGCACACCGAGAATCGGAATCGAATCAAATCGTGAGTTGCTTTAAGATTCACATCCCTACAGGAAACCCTCTGAGCGTCTGCCTAACATATGGAACTTTGTTGGATCCCTGTTAGACGGCCAAATACCATCCCATAATAAAGCCCAACACTGGGAAGACTGCCTTGCACTGCCCATTTGGTCGGGATGTGAATATTAAAACAGACTCTTACTTATTGCCTGTTAATTGCGATGGCTCTATGATGCTTCATGAAGCTAGAGGCGAGAAAAGTTTATGATGGGTCAGTGGAGGTAACGTGATCATGCTGCACATGTGCACATCATTCCCTTTCCTAACGCCCGGAGCGCAGGCCAGGCAAGATCAACGACACAGTTGTACAGAAAGTAGCTAAGGGTTATCAGAGACATTGCTCAGCGCTTTTGAGGAATTAGAAATAGCAACAACTCTGCAGCGCAAGAGTAAACCGCCATGGAGGAGCAAACATTTATCTTTCATTATCGTTTTAAACTCAGGTCGTTATTGAGATTCAAATCAATAAATCAAGCGGCTCTACAGAGCAGGTCAGAGACGGCCTTTGGTACAAGACACCCTGATAGGCCTTTACTGAACAACACCACCTTAGTGCATCATCTGATTGTTAAAAGGCTCTTTAGAAATAAAGTTTGATGATGAACAACACAGAAAAGGTTGTTCAGAATTCTGGAACTCCGTTAATGTTTGTAAGTGGAGATGAGTGGTTGATGTGATCAGGTGGTGCAGAACACAATCTGAGAGCAGAGAAGAACCACTTCAAGCAGCATCAGCTCAAGAATAGGCATACCCTGGAGAACAGTGCAGGGGAACACTATCTCTCACCCTGCTCAAGCTGAATGTGTTGCCCTACATAAGCTCAGCTGCAAGGCTCATATACCGCTCAACTCTGGGAGGAAAAAGGAGGCAAACAGAGGCATCGGCCAATGTTCAGATTGACACATTTATTAAAGTTAAAAGTTAAAGTTAAAGTCCCATTAGTTGTCTCACACACAGGTGTGTGTGCGAAATTTGTTCTCCGCATTTGACCCATCCCCTGGGGGAGCGGTGAGCTGCAGACACAGCCACGCTCGGGAACTATTTGATGGTTTAACCCCCCAATCCAACCCCTTAATGCCGAGTGTCAAGTAGGGAGGCATTGGGTCCCATTTTTTTCAAAGTCTTTGGTATGACCCGACCAGGAATCGAACCTGTGATCTCCCAGTCTCAGGGCGGACACTATTAGGTGCCAATATGAATATTAACAGCAGGTTCAACAAGGGCATGAGCTCACCTGGCTGGGAAAGTGTCATTCGTCCAGTCTAGGTGGTTATTTGCTCCTCAGACACGGTTTTCCAGCCAAATGAGTCCCCTAACCTGATTGGTTCATAATCCTGAGACTACAATTAGGCTGCTCAATAAAACAGAGCTTCTTTATTCTGCACATGGGCACGCTTCTCTGTGGAAAGCTGGACCAGATCAGTCATCTGACGAATAAAGCTACTCTCTGCTGATAAAGGCAGACCTCTCACCCTACTGCTGCCAGACAGGAAGTTGTTCCATCTTTCCTTTACAAGCAGAGTTCCCTCCAAAGGAATGAAGCTAATACACCGACGCCTGCTGCTGCGCACGGTCCACCAAGACCCTTTCAACAGGCAAATGTCCCAAACTCTTAACGTTCGGGGGGTTGTTCGAGTCAAACATGCTGTGCTTACTCTGTTGTTGAGAAGGAAAGAAGGGAGGATACCGCTGGCCAAACTGATCACTACAGTTCAAGGGTCAAGTCTAACAGGAATCACCATCTTTATTACTACTCAGCCAAAACACAGATGAGGAAACGACTTGTCGTTTTGGAATGACAGGAAAATGTCTGAGCCCATTTTAGATTATAGCTGTTAGCTCATAGCTCTTTCTGAGCCATTTCTCCAAACACAGGCCATTCAGGAAGTATTTCTAAAAAATAACCTGAGAAAAGATTTTAACACTCTTCAGGAGAAACGTGGCGGTGGAAACCCATTTCAGCTAAATGCTGTGCTTTAATTCATATGGAGAAGTTCTGGTTCAAAAGTAGCCACACACACACACACACACACACACACACACACACACACACACACACACACACACCATTAGAACTTTCTCCACCATCCTTGGCTTGTGGTTCTTTTTCCTTATCAAAAACAAGAAAGAGACAGGTTTTGTCCAAACTCAGCGGGGGGCATTTATTTACACAACTCATCCATACATCACCAACACTTCATGGGGACAGCGTCCAGCTTCGATCTAACCACCTCGGCTGGAGATCCTTCTGCAAAAGCCCCCTCTCCTACACCACGCAGCATCAGTTATACTATTCAACCCCCACCTCCCTTTTGATTCTGAGAAATGATGGGGTGCTACTTCCACATCCTAATATGGTCAAAAGTAGTTGAAACTTACATAAGCTGGACAGATCAACATGTTTTTGGAGCATGTACTCAGCAGCTGGGCTGCCTGATAAACGGCTGGCATTGATGAGCAACATGTCAACATGCACGTACACAAAACACTGCTTTTAGCTCCTACAGGCTCACCTCATCCTCCAGCAGAGGAGGAAGATGTTCCGGATCATAAAAACCATCGGGCTCTTCATCCTTGCGCAGGTACGCGTCCGCAGCTCCACCACCGGAAGTCTCCATTGCACCAACTTTGATCTCCTCAAACGAAGCAGTGGACTTCAGCGCAGAAAGCGGGACTTCTATGGCTGAGCTCTCAAACACAGCTCTCCGGTGGGGGAACCTGCCTGGGAATGCTGCGGGCTGTCAGCCAAGCGTGGATGCGGGACAGAACGCAGCAATGCATCCGAAGCGAATCCCGCAGCGTGTTCCAGCTGATTGGGCTGGAGACATCACGAGGCTCCGCTGGCAGCAGGACCTTCCAGGAGATTAGTTACAGTTGGCTCCACGCCTCCGCTGGCAGCGGCCAATGACTCATGATCAGCTGTCAGGGTCTGGCTGTTGTCCAGCTCTTATGTCAGCCTGAAGCTGGAGGTGTTCATCACCACCACCCAGAGCCAGAGCCCTGCTGCGGTTAGCTGGGACGCACTGGGACTGATGTGACCCTGTGGTCTAATGTGGGTACTGCAGCCCGCTTTTCTAAGCAGCTGCCTATCTCCAAAGTCAATGGGCAATCAGGCGGGGTTCACCCTGGACAGAGAGCCAGTCCATCGCAGCCCACTAAAGAAGTTACTAATCATCTTGAGGTCCAGTTCATAAAATATACAATATCAACATCACCATTACATCTGTGGCTTTATACAATTAAACAAATCACACATTATTCATACAGATCCCGTTGTATAACCTTATGGGTTCTAAACAGTTAGGTGGAACCACTGCTTTAACAACATTAATGATTTTTTAAAGAACGCGCACCCTTTCATTCTCTGATATGTTGGGAACTATAGTCCAGTCCTGAGATGCTCTACAGACGGCCGGTTTGGCTGTTTTACATTATTTCAGTATCACATGCATGCCTAGTACCAACACTAGTACAGTGGGTGTGTCTCTGGTCAGAGTAAATAAACTTTTCAAAAAGGATTCTGGTAGAATTTTTGAATAAATATAAGTTAATTAGAATAAATGATAATAATAAATTACCCACACTTGTACAACCCTTTTCAGAGTCAGCAGACTCCAAAGTGTTTTACACTACAGTGTATCATTCACCCATACACACACTGATGGTGATGGGCTACTGTACATCAGTTATTCTGCAGTGCAGCTATTATTAGAGGCCTTGGTGCACTTCAGCAACACCAGGAGCAAACAAACAGCCTTGTTCTAGACAAGCTGTTTCGTAATAAGTCAGCCTTGTTACTGCAGATCGTATGATAGAACAACATTCTGTCAAGACTCCCAATCCTTCAGCCTTCATGCTGCACACCTGGTCCCCTCATCAAGCTCCTGACAAGCCCTGTTTCCCTGGCAACCACAATCAGCTTTATCCACTTCACCTGCTCCTGACTCCTCAGCTCATCACACACACCTGCTTCCCCTGCTACATAAGAACCAGCCATCCAGCCATTCACTGCCAGATTATTGAACGCCATTTGCTAGTAAATCTTCCAGCCATTCTCCCTGCCTGCCTGATCCCAGCCTCCGGACCTCGTTTTCTCGCCTGACCCCTGCCTTGTACTCTGCCTGCCATCACGACCCTAGCCTGTCCTCTACCTCGTCTCCAGCCTGTTCCCTGTACCTGCTTGTTCGATCTGGTTTTGACCCTCGCCTCCTCTCCAACTCTATCTCCTGCCTCGCCCTCTATGGTAACGCCATATCTAATAAAGATTTTTAAGGAACTTTACTGTGTTTGGCGTCATTACGGGTCTTCTGAGTTCTATTCGTGACACATTCAGTATGAGACAACACCACCACGTCCAGAACAGGAGTAATAAAAGAGGATTACAGTATTATATATATATTATAATGCTGTAATAATATTATCTACATGATATGACCATGATGACCCACCTTAGGACTCTACTGATGAACTTGCTCTAGTGCAGCGCTATTTGTTCTGAGTATAAGCTGAGGGTTGCTGTGCAGATGCTGAAAAGCATTCATTTAGTCTTCTTTACATTTAATAATCATATAGTTATAGTTAACCCATTTAGTGAGTAAATCTATCTCCATTTCTAAAACTCTTGATATTTCTCCAACACTTGAACCAAACATAGTGAAGTCATCAGCGTACATCACAATGGAAGGTGTAAGATGACAAACTAGTATCTTATAATAATAATAATTATTATTAATATTATTAAGCTACAGGTGTGAGGTGACGAGCTAAAACTAATGCAGACTAAAACTAGAAAACTAACTGAAGGTGGCCAGCCTGGACTTACTAAGTATATAAAAACATTTAGCAAGGAGAGGGTGAGGTAAGAGCACCGCAGTAACATTCCCGGAGCTCAGGAATTTTTTTCATTAGCCTCTGACAACTCCATACGGGGCGACGTTGGCACAGGAGTTAAGTGTTCGCCTCGCAATCTGAAGGTTGCAAGTTCGAGCCCCGCTCAGTCTGTCACTGTCGTTGTGTCCTTGGGCAAGACACTTAGCCCACGTTGCCTGCTGGTGGTGGTCGGAGGGACCGGTGGTGCCAGTGCTCGGCAGCCTTGCCCCTGTCAGTGTGCCCCAGGGCAGCTGTGGCTGCATTGTGGCTCATCCCCACCAGTGTGTGAATGTGTGTGTGAATGGGTGAATGACTGATTGTGTTGTAAAGCGCTTTGTGGGGGTTCCAGGACTCTAAAAGGTGCTATGTCAAATACAGGCCATTTACCTTTTTTTTTTTTTAACCATACATTTTCTATAAACTGCCCACTCCAATCAGCAGGCACCCGAAAATCCTGAATCTTAACCATACATCTTCTGGGTCCTCAACGGAAAGAAGGGAAAGACACATGATTCCAGGAATGCAAAATATATCCCACCGGTGTGACCCACGCAGGAATATAGAGCTCCCTCCTCCGTTTTGAATATTGTAAAAATATCATCAATGTTTTTCTGTGACCAGTTGACCAGATTCATTATTTTAAAAATAGAATTTACCTTAAAAGATTCACAGCATATAAGTGTGGCTGAAGTCTAGGTCTGGTGTGGCAGCTGGACCTGGTGGCTTATGCTGAAGCTGGAGCCGGGGCCAGGCTAGATGGTCTGAGCCTGGAGTCTAGGCAGGGCCTGGTGGCTAGTGTTGAGGCTGGATCCTGGGTCAGGCCAGGTCGGTCCTGGTCAGGGCCAGATTAACACTTTGTTGTACCCTGGGCAACAATATTCAAGGGCCCCATCATCACGACCCGAGGATCACCATAATATGGTCACATACAGAATATTTTACTGTAATATGCAGTAAATATACTCAATACTTGAATGCCTGATGTCACGTAAGCCGCTCAGGGTAACCTTTGACCCACCTCATGTGGACTGACCAATGAGGAGAGGGTCTTAACTTGAGGCCCTCTCTTCATTGGTCAGTCTGCATGAGACTGACTCTCAGCCGCTCTCAACTGACGATCAGTCATAGGCAGCGAAGCGTCTCTGTGCGGTGCAAAAGCCCGGGTGGACAGTTAGTTTAATGTAGGGTGACCATATTTCCATTTCCAAAAAAGAGGACAGGGGATCTGTGCCTATGACGTCACACTATGGCAACGCCACACAAACCACACTGGGACCCATTTTTTGTAAGAACTAAATTGATATCATATTCTGCCAATGATTCGCTGGAGTTTTTTTTTTTTGACAATTAAAATTGCGCCCACATTTTCAAAGTTAAACACATTTTTTTAACAATGGTAGTTTCTGCTTCAGCCCTCTCCCCCCTCCCCCTGCGCAGCGGCCGCAAACTCACTGATTTGCCTGCAGCCTCTCAGAGTTCCTGCTGCTCTAAACATTAAAATAATTATTTCATTTTCTGTTCCTCACTTGATTAACTTCAGTGGTGTCTGTTTGTTGCAACCACCAGGTACAAAAACTAACTTGTTTTATCTGACTATTTTTCTGTCCTGTCTCTGTTTATTATCTTCCTGCATCTCCTCTCAATCCTAAAGAGAAACTAGGCTACTACCTGCCTTCATATATATTCACCTCATGAGTTACCTTTGAACTGCAGTTCTAAAAGATCTACCGACCGCAAAAACAGCGGGGTGCTCGCCGGCCGCATCAGTGAGGTGTGTCACCGGAGGACAAAACAGGTGATACGCCCCGCTCCACAGCAGCGAAACACATCAGGCACAAATAAAAGACAGAAAATTAGTTTTTGAGGTGGCGACACTTAATGTGATAACGTTACTGTGGCCATGCTCAGGACGCAGATGTCTGGAGCGCGTCAACAATCAGAGCTTTGCATGTGCACGCTGGTTAAGGTTAGCATGGGGTGAGGGGAAGGTTAAATTGCAAGAGGGTAAAAGTCACAATTTGGTTAAATGTCCGTTTTACGGCGGGTGTTAGTACCGACACTCTGGCACAGCGCGTTGCCTCCCGACGCTCAGGAGCTCATCACCTGCTGTCTTTTCCGAGGACTGCATCTTGCCAGTTATTATCACGTGACAGCGACTAGTCGATGACAGGCATAAAAGGTCACTACAGAGCAGTGAGGTCGACTAGTTCATACAACCCCTAGTGTGTGTGTTTGTGTGTGTGTGTGTGTGTGTGTGTGTGTGTGTGTGTGTGTGTGTGTGTGTGTGTGTGTGTGTGTGTGTGTGTGTGTGTGTGTGTGTGTGTGTGTGATCTTACCAACAGATGGCCATTAGGGTCAAAAATCTCTGGGGGTGCAATTTTTGAACGAGTAATTGTGAGATTTTTCAACCTCCTACAAAATGTCCTGTCACTGGCAACGAGTGAAAAGGTAGGTGTGTAAAACAACGTCTATGAATGGTGAAACTTTTGGAACTTTTAAATCAGTAAATGCATTTTGTCCTCACAGGGTCCCGTAGAAGGAAACATCACATCTAATATAGCGTCGCCTGGAGACAAAGGCCTATCCCAACACTCGCCATGCGGTGTTCTGCAAAGTGCACTTGGAGGAAGTGCGCTGTAAGGCTTCGAGTGCGTAGTGCACAAGTGTGCAAATAACTGCTGAATTGAGACAGGCGGCATTGGGTCATCGATCGCAACGCATGCCAGGCTGCTGGTCACGTCACTGTCCTAATGAAAAGAAAACTTTATTAACAACTTTCAAACAACCAACCAACCAGTTATTTGAAATAAATTTACATTAATTGCTGCTTTGTCTAAAACATTCAGAGCATCAACTAGTCGTCCTAAAATGAACGACTTCCATTAGAAAATACATATTTTTCAGAAAAGGCGCTTGAGCCTTTTCTGTCGCAGCAATGGATTGTGGGTAATACCAAGGGCGTAGGAACGAGTTTAAAATTGGGGGACACATTTTGGAAATCTAACAAATCTGTTGTAGGTCAATATGTAGGTCAACCTCACTGAAAAAAATACATTTAATAAATATTTCTGATTCTAACGAGTCACTCTGATTGTTACATTGCTGACATGTGTTGGTAAAATTGTGAAGGATGGGGGTAACATAAGAACTGGCGGCGGAGTTTAAAATGGGTTTATTTGTACAAAAAGGTATTAAAAACAATCAAAACAGATTTCTCTAAAAGGTTAACATTACAAAGCAAATTATCAACTATAAAACACCTGGTAAAAACTTATTTTAAAAGCTTTAACACAACGGAAGGTGTTTAAACCCGAGGTCAGTAAAATAGCCACAGACAAAGTTAACCTTAAAACCCAAACACACAAAAGATCCCACTGGATCCTCCCGAAACTTCTGACTGAGTTAAAAACTATAAACGTTCAAAATTCAAACAAATCCAAACGAACAGGGTTTGAAACTAAACAAAACCTGGAGGACAGCAGAACCCCTGCACTGCTGCCTCCCAGACTGCTGAAGGCACAGCCTTTTTATACAGGTGTTGGCAAGCAGTGAAGATTCCTTGCAGCTGTGCACCTCAGCAACCCAGGAGAGAGGAGGCGGAGGTGCGGTGATTCTGGCTGCTTCTCTCCACAGGCCAGCCTGGCATCCGTAACACCCCCACACATAAACAAAAGAAAAAGGATAGAAGTTAGTGAACACACTACCTAACTTTTAAAACTTTCTCTTAAAAACACTGGAGGACGGGGGGACTCTCAAAGGTGGGGGCGAAGACTCTCTGAAGGACAAAGGGGCGAAGACTCTCTGAAGGACAAAGGGGCTAAGACTCTCAAAGGGAGGGGGCGGCGAAGACTCTCAAAGGAAGGGGGCAGCGAAGACTCTCAAAGGGAGGGGGCGGCGAAGACTCTCAAAGGGTGGGGGGCAGCGAAGACTCTTGAGGATGGGGGATGAAGACTCTTGAGGATGGGGGATGACGGAGACACTGGAGGATTAAAAGCAAGAGACCCCAGGTAAAAATAAAAACAGGCTATTAAAAATCCCTAATCTTCATGCACTTTGCGGGCGGACAGATTAAGCACATGTGCTGTTGCACATTCTGACCAGCAAAGGGAGGGGGTTAGCCACTGCCCTTCCTGGGGTGCTCCCGAGATGGTGAAATAAATCACCAACGCTAACCCGCTAGGTGCAACACCTGAGCCTGCCTGTGGGGGTCATCTCTGGGTCCTTTTATGCTTGGCTGGATCCTCCTGCGGGGGCAGGGCCTCCAGGTGCACCCGCCAGTGATCCATGACTTCATCTGCTTAAAACCTTTAAAACAAACAAAACACCATTAAAATACCACCACCAGGGAATTAAATGTTCCTTCACGGTCTGATGTTGTGTTAAATCCTGGACGAGCCCCCATTGATGTTACATCCCCAACATGTGTTGGTAAAAATGCAAAGAATGGGGGTAACAAAAGAACTGGCGGCGGAGTTTAAAATGGGTTTATTTGTACAAAAAGGTATTAAAAACACAAGCAAAACTGATTTCTCTAAAAGGTTAACATTACAAAGCAAATTATCAACTATAAAACACCTGGTAAAAACTTATAGTAAAAGTTTTACTGCACTGAAGGTGTTTTAAAATCCTGAAGTTGATAAAAGTCTAAAAACATTCTACTGACTAAAAACACCCGGTAAAAACTTATTTTAAAAGCTTTAACACAACGGAAGGTGTTTAAACCCGAGGTCAGTAAAATAGCCACAGACAAAGTTAACCTTAAAACTCAAACACACAAAATATCCCACTGGATCCTCCCAAAACTTCTGACTGAGTTCAAAACTATAAACGTTCAAAATTCAAACAAATCCAAACAAACAGGGGTTGAAACTAAACAAAACCTGGAGGACAGCAGAACCCCTGCACTGCCGCCTCCCAGACTGCTGAAGGCACAGCCTTTTTATACAGGTGTTGGCAAGCAGTGAAGATTCCTTGCAGCTGTGCTCCTCAGCAGCCCAGGAGAGAGGAGGCGGAGGTGCGGTGTCACACTGATTCAGCAGGACTTGGTGATTCTGACTGCTTCTCTCCACAGGCCAGCCTGGCATCCGTAACACTGAGTGTTTCATGCAGGTTGAACACGAACATAGTCTCCTACACCTATCTCCTGCATTAGCTTCTGACAGACAATCTGATAGACGGTGAAACTCTAGGATAGGAAAAGCCTGACAGATATGACTCAGGGCGTAAGGCAAAACCCAGAAAGACAAGTGAAGGATTATACTACATACTAGAATCAACACTGTTGCTATTCAGTTGTAGATTCTGAGAATGACCAAGCAAAATAATCTATGAAGCTTATATCATGTATAAATATCCAGGATACTTATATAATCGATCTAAGTTCATGCACCAACCTGTTTGGTCTATTTTTAATCCAAAGATTAATGTTTAATTCAAGACAATAAAATTTAATAGCAAAAGTTTATTTTTGAATCAGAAGTTAGGAATCTTTGCTTTTTCAATAACCAGAAATAATTATACCTTTCTGTGTTTCATTTCAAAGAATGCGGCAAGTTTAAAAACGAAGAATTTATTTCTAACAATTTTTAAACTTTACGATTTGAACGACAATTATAAATGACAATTCATGGATGACAATTTAATGACAATTTTTAACTGCTTTGATATTAAACTTGTTTAAAAAGGCAAACCTGTGCCTGGATGAAAGCTAAATGAAAATACGAGTTTGGAGGCGTGAATGGATCTCTCAGAAGGTTTCTTTCAGAGAGAGGTACACGTTCTGGGTTGGAAATGATGGTTTTTGCAGCTAACTGTTGTTTACTTAGAGAAAACAGAATCAAACGCATTCTGTGTGCTGCCTCACCCAACAGGAAACCCTCTTTGTGGATCCGGAGATCAAGGAGGATGTTGTCCACATCCAGGGTCCAGGGTACTCGGTCCGGTAGAGAAGACACGAGTGAAACGATCCTCTGGTCTAGAGATGTCGCCCGATACACAGTGTCGAGCGCTTGGCTTAACTCTGACGGAGTTTCTCGTCTTAACTTAACTAAAAAATCAATAACTCTGGAGGGAGTTTTTGCGTCAGCTGGCTACAGTTACGTTCATTCAAAGCTTATTCCATCAGCGCGACAGAACAGCAGGTGAAGGTTAGGGACGGCCGTTCCCTGATCCGCCAGTGATGGTGGTGGGTTCACAAACTCTGAAAGCTGCTGCAAGTTAGTTTACAAAGTCCTCAGAACACACCCACTCTCAGCAAGAAAGCTTTGGTCATGCGTCAAAAACATGTGTTGGCAGTTACTCTTTACTCTGGATAAACTCACTGTGTTAGATGGACAAGGTGGAAGGTGACCTTCTGATTTGCTGAACACACATTATTAACCATAATCATAATAATCATTATTATACCCGAAGCATAATAATTCATTTCAGTAATCAAAATACATTTATACTGAACCAAGTGATTATTTATGATGATTATAATATTATTATTTAATTATTATCGTGAACTTGAAGTGTCCTTCTTCTGGGATGGAACAGCAGCAGATAACGATGATTCTTTAGCAGACGTCAGGGCTCCTGGGTTAATCTGTGGATTTAAATGTTACTGTCTGACCCAGCTTGGTAAATGTGACCTTTGCCACAAATTAGAGCACCTTCATCATGCTACACAAGAAAATAACTTTTATAGCCCAGTTCACTAACATTCTTTTTCTTTTTCTTTTTTTTGATCGGGGACCCATGAGCCAACCAGAAGGGGAGGAGACTTAGGCTCCCCATGAGCCAGATCCAGGTGATTACTGGCCAACGTGGATGTTTTAATTATAAAAAAGCTGTTTTTGTGTCAGAACTGTTTTATTTTTATTTAATAACATGAATGTAGGATATATTATCTTATTCATATGGGTAGAGATGTGTAAACAGATTTAATACAAGACTAAGCTGTGAATATTCAGTCTGAATTGATCTGACTCTTATCAGAATATTTTAAATTACATCAGCCAACAATGCTGACCAACAATCTGAAAAATCTGTTTGTTTCTGACTGAATGAAAAAAGAAATAATTCACTCACAACAACAGCTGGAGCTACATTATTATTTAGACGGCCAAAAGAAAAAACAGCACCAGAATGCAGAGTTTAACACTTATTTTTCTAATATGTCTAAGGAAGCGTGTCCAGAATGTATTTTATTCTTAAGCTGTGCTGCCCAGCTCTACTTGTTATGGGATTAAATACATGTGTTCACTTATTATCACATTCAAATCTTCCACTCATCAGCCACCTAAAATCATCTCACTCTTCACTGTAGCACCTACCTGCACCTCAGCAGGTTTGGCTCTCCCTGACTCACCCTCAGCAGGCCTGGCTCTCCCTGACTCACCCTCAACAGGTTTGGCTCTCCCTGACTCACCCTCAGCAGGTTTGGCTCTCCCTGACTCACCCTCAACAGGCCTGGCTCTCCCTGACTCACCCTCAGCAGGCTTGGCTCTCCCTGACTCACCCTCAGCAGGTTTGGCTCTCCCTGACTCACCCTCAACAGGCCTGGCTCTCCCTGACTCACCCTCAGCAGGTTTGGCTCTCCCTGACTCACCCTCAGCAGGTTTGGCTCTCCCTGACTCACCCTCAACAGGCCTGGCTCTCCCTGACTCACCCTCAACAGGCCTGGCTCTCCCTGACTCACCCTCAGCAGGCCTGGCTCTTCCTCACTCACCCTCAACAGGTTTGGCTCTCCCTGACTCACCCTCAGCAGGCCTGGCTCTTCCTCACTCACCCTCAACAGGCCTGGCTCTCCCTGACTCACCCTCAGCAGGCCTGGCTCTTCCTCACTCACCCTCAACAGGTTTGGCTCTCCCTGACTCACCCTCAGCAGGCCTGGCTCTTCCTCACTCACCCTCAACAGGCCTGGCTCTCCCTGACTCACCCTCAGCAGGCCTGGCTCTCCCTGACTCACCCTCAGCAGGTTTGGCTCTCCCTGACTCACCCTCAGCAGGTTTGGCTCTCCCTGACTCACCCTCAACAGGCCTGGCTCTCCCTGACTCACCCTCAGCAGGTTTGGCTCTCCCTGACTCACCCTCAGCAGGTTTGGCTCTCCCTGACTCACCCTCAACAGGCCTGGCTCTCCCTGACTCACCCTCAACAGGCCTGGCTCTCCCTGACTCACCCTCAGCAGGCCTGGCTCTTCCTCACTCACCCTCAACAGGTTTGGCTCTCCCTGACTCACCCTCAACAGGTTTGGCTCTCCCTGACTCACCCTCAACAGGCCTGGCTCTCCCTGACTCACCCTCAACAGGTTTGGCTCTCCCTGACTCACCCTCAGCAGGTTTGGCTCTCCCTGACTCACCCTCAACAGGTTTGGCTCTTCCTCACTCACCCTCAACAGGTTTGGCTCTCCCTGACTCACCCTCAGCAGGTTTGGCTCTCCCTGACTCACCCTCAGCAGGTTTGGCTCTCCCTGACTCACCCTCAGCAGGCCTGGCTCTCCCTGACTCACCCTCAGCAGGCCTGGCTCTCCCTGACTCACCCTCAACAGGTTTGGCTCTCCCTGACTCACCCTCAGCAGGTTTGGCTCTCCCTGACTCACCCTCAGCAGGCCTGGCTCTCCCTGACTCACCCTCAACAGGTTTGGCTCTCCCTGACTCACCCTCAGCAGGTTTGGCTCTCCCTGACTCACCCTCAACAGGCCTGGCTCTCCCTGACTCACCCTCAGCAGGTTTGGCTCTCCCTGACTCACCCTCTGCAGGCCTGGCTCTCCCTGACTCACCCTCAGCAGGTTTGGCTCTCCCTGACTCACCCTCAACAGGCCTGGCTCTCCCTGACTCACCCTCAGCAGGTTTGGCTCTCCCTGACTCACCCTCAACAGGTTTGGCTCTCCCTGACTCACCCTCAGCAGGTTTGGCTCTCCCTGACTCACCCTCAACAGGTTTGGCTCTCCCTGACTCACCCTCAGCAGGTTCCTGTTGAACTTGATCTGATCCCTAATAGAAAAACAGTGGACACAAATAAGGAGTAAAAAATACTGTTGGAGGACTAGTGCAATATTAAAATCATGGTCGTTATAGTATTATTTAGCCGTGTTCACTTGTTATCATGCTTGAATCGTCCTCTCATTACCAACCATCTAAAATCTCACTCTTCACTGTAGCACCTCAGCAGGTCTGGCGCTGCCTGTCTCACCCTCAGCAGGTCTGGCGCGGCCTGTCTCACCCTCAGCAGGTCTGGCGCTGCCTGTCTCACCCTCAGCAGGTCTGGCGCGGCCTGTCTCACCCTCAGCAGGTCTGGCGCTGCCTGTCTCACCCTCAGCAGGTCTGGCGCTGCCTGTCTCACCCTCAGCAGGTCTGGCGCAGCCTGTCTCACCCTCAGCAAGTCTGGCTCTCCCTGTCTCACCCTCAGCGGGTCTGGCGCTGCCTGTCTCACCCTCAGCAAGTCTGGCTCTCCCTGTCTCACCCTCAGCGGGTCTGACGCTGCCTGTCTCACCCTCAAGCTTGGTTTATGCTGGACACATTCACTTTCCGCTTGGTGATGCGGCTCGCGGCTGGAACGCGCTTCACAACTCGCAGCGTTTATGGTTCATGCGGCTTGTCTCTGTGGTGAGCCAATATTCTCCCAAACTGTAGGGGGCAGCATGGAGCTCTACAGCATGCATCCAACACTACACCATAGTAGAAGTTAAAATTACTGTTGTTTACAACATGGCATTCCAGCATTTTTTAACAGCGTCCTCGTCTTTTCCGACAGTGCGAGCTATTTCTCTCCAAGAATTATTAACAACATGTTGATCACGGCGATCTTTGAGAGCTGAATCATACAAATGTCTGTATTTACGAACCTCTGCCTTACTAGTTCTTGCCAGTCCACCATGTTTTTCCACGTCCGACCATCCGCGTGGTTAGAAAATTTCTTAGGTGTGGAAATTTTGGGCCGTGCGGAGGCGCGGTGGAGGGGCGTGGTTGTTAAAATGATGCAATTTCACTGCGCGGGCCCATGCGGACCTCGCGGACGCGTCAAGCATAACCCAACCTTCAGCAGATCTGGCTCTCCCTGTCTCACCCTCAGCAGGTCTGGCGCTGCTTGTCTCACCTTCGTCATAATTTTCCTGCTGAACTTCCTCTGATCTCTTATATGAAAAAAGTGACATAAATAAGGTTTAAAAATAAAATGTGATGAGAATGTAACAAACAAGCAACAATCACACTTAAAAACTCAATTTTTATATGGAGATTCAACTTTTTTATTTATTTTGTGTCAAATGGTTTTTGTCTGTTACTGTCAAATTCGCCATTTTTTGTTGACTAGTGTGTTTAATGTTTAATGCTGCCTATCAATATGTTTATATTAGTCAGCCAGTCTAGTGTTTGACCAGAAATACAATTATCCTCTTGGACTAAATTATTACCAACTCACATATCTTGTCATTCTTTTGTCGCCCATGAGAAGAACTCGCTGAGCTGCTGCTGTAGTCTCGTCTCTGACACCTGTGTCTGCACCCCGCCTCCGACTCCTGCTTCACTCAGCCAGTCTGTCTGACTCCCTGAGTGTCACCAGCTGTGTTGGTGAGAAGGCCACGGTGTTTTTCAAAATAAAAGCTCACGAGTCAAGTATTTCAAAATCAATTTTTTTCTTCTCCATGTTATTAGGGTGACAAATGTGCGTGTGTCCAATATTGGAAGGGACACCCCCCCCCCCCCCCCCCAGTTTCTACGCCCTTGGGTAATAACCTTCAGCCAAGTCCACATCGATGCAGACTTGGCTGAAGTGCGGGTTAGGGTTAGAATTAGAATCATGGCATCATTTTCATTCATTTTCAACAATATTTTGATTAATGGCGAAAACTACACTCTAATATTTATTAACGTTTTTGTTTAAACACTTTTTAATGTTACCTGTATGCCTGCTTTGTTCTACGGGTGTGAGTGTGATCTCTAGGCTGAGCTGACTGTGAATGAAGCCTGATGATGCATTTGTTAAGTTTGTTTGTGAGAAAAACAAGGAGTCATGGGACAAGCTTCCAGTCAAACTTTCACTTGATCTGTTTCCTCTCTGGTCTGCCAGTCTGAACTGCTTCTGTCTGATGGGGACCAGTCTTCATCAAGGCTGCCTAGCATCTCTCCAACACTAGATGGCGACCCTGGACCATGAGCAGACAGCTGGGTCAGTTTGAAGTTGGTGGAAGCCACCAGCTTGTCACACTAACATCATCCAGGAATAAGATGGTGACCCCTCTCCTGTTAAAGTCCGTGACTTCTGCTCATATTTGAAGATTTAGCACACAGAGAGCAGCTCTTTAAACATTAAAGATCATAGCTGCAGTCGGCTGAGTCGGGAAGGCTGCTGGGAAGGGAGTTTGCTGTGTCAGACACAGGTTTTCTAACGTGATGTAAACTCTTACGGGAGCTTGTTTGTGGACATTTCTGGGGGATTTAAGACGTTTATCACAAACTGTGGTAAATCAGGACTATACAGGTGCTGGCCAGTAAATTAGAATATCATCAAAAGGTTGAAAATATTTCAGTAATTCCATTCAAAACGTGAAACTTGTACATTATATTCATGCAATGCACACAGACCAATGTATTTCCAATGTTCATTACATTTAAATTTGATATTCATAAGTGACAACTAATGAAAACTCCAAATTTGGTATCTCAAAAAATTAGAATATTCTGAAAAGGCTGAATATAGAAGACACCTGCTGCCACTCTAATCAGCTGATTTACTCAAAACACCTGCAAAGGCCTTTAAAAGGTCCCTCAGTCTTGTTTTGAAGGCACCACAATCATGGGGAAGACTTCTGACTTAACAGCTGTCCAAAAGACAATCATTGACACCTTGCACAAGGAGGGCAAGACACAAAAGGTGATTGCTAAAGAAGCTGGCTGTTCGCAGAGCTCTGTGTCCAAGCACATTAACAGACAGGCGAAGGGACGGAAAAAATGTGGTAGAAAAAAGTGTACAAGCTCTAGGGATAACCGCACCCTGCAGAGAATTGTGACGACAAACCCATTCAAAAATGTGGGGGAGATCCACAAAGAGTGGACTGCAGCTGGAGTCAGCGCTTCAAGAACCACCACGAGGAGACTCATGAAAGACATGGGATTCAGGTGTCGCATTCCGTGTGTCAAGCCACTCTTGAACATGAAACAGCGCAAGAAGCGTCTCGCCTGGGCCAAGGACAAAAAGGACTGGACTGATGCTGAGTGGTCCAAAGTTATGTTTTCTGATGAAAGCAAGTTCTGCATTTCCTTTGGAAATCAAGGACCCAGAGTCTGGAGGAAGAGCGGAGAAGCACAGAATCCACGTTGCATGAGGTCCAGTGTAAAGTTTCCACCGTCAGTGATGGTGTGGGGTGCCATGTCATCTGCCGGTGTTGGCCCACTCTGTTTCCTGAGGTCCAGGGTCAATGCAGCCGTCTACCAGGAAGTTTTAGAGCACTTCATGCTTCCTGCTGCTGACCAACTTTATGGGGATGCAGACTTCACCTTTCAACAGGACTTGGCACCTGCACACAGTGCCAAAACCACCAGCACCTGGTTCAAGGACCATGGTATCCCTGTCCTTGATTGGCCAGCAAACTCGCCTGACCTTAACCCCATAGAAAATCTATGGGGTATTGTGAAGCGGAGGATGCAATACGCTAGACCCAACAATGCAGAGGAGCTGAAGACGACTATCAGAGCAACCTGGGCTCTCATAACACCTGAGCAGTGCCACAGACTGATCGAGTCCATGCCACGCCGCATTACTGCAGTTATTGAGGCAAAAGGAGCCCCGACTAAGTATTGAGTGCTATACATGCACATTCTTTTCATGTTCATTCTTTTCAGTTGGCCAACATTAGAGAAACAAACATTTTTTCATTGGCCTTTAGAATATTCTAATTTTCTGAGATACCAGATTTGATGTTTTCATTGGTTGTCACCTATAAATATCAAAATTAAACGTAATAAACATCGGAAATACATTGGTCTGTGTGCATTGCATGAATATAATGTACAAGTTTCACGTTTTGAATGGAATTACTGAAATATTTTCAACCTTTTGATGATATTCTAATTTACTGGCCAGCACCTGTAAAGGCTGATCCCAGCTGGATAATAAACTGTTGCGTTGTGTAGGTTGTCATACTGGGTTAGAAATAACATGCTGGTGTTTGTGTAATTTCTGTGAATTCATTCTGATTTTAATTTAATTTACTAGTTTATTTGATCAAATCTAAATATGTAATTGTGCTTGTGATGCATTTTGTGATTTATATCGTGAAAGTCACTAAAGAAAAAAAACCTGTTCTCGTCTTCAACATGACAACCCTATATGACACAACACTAAACTTCCTGAAGTATCACCTTCTTTGATTTGCATCAAGGTTATGATTACAAAATCTGAATCTTGCTGTTTGAAACCTTTCTGAGCAAAGAAAGGCCTGCTGGCACTATGAAGGTGCTCTTTTTGAGCCATTCAATTCAATTCATTTCAATTCAATTCAAGTTTATTTATATAGCGCCAAATCACGACAAGAGTTGTCTCTTAAAGTCACGTCACATAATAAACATTCCAATTCAGTACAGTTCATTAAGCCAATCAGAAATAATGTTTCCTATATAAGGAACCCTGCAACTTGCATCAAGTCACTGACTAGTGTCAGTGACTTTACAGCAATCCTCATACTAAGCAAGCATAAAGCGACAGTGGAGAGGAAAACTCCCTTTTAACAGGAAGAAACCTCCAGAGAATCCTGGCTCAGTATAAGCAGCCATCCTCCACGACTCACTGGGGGTCGAGAAGACAGAGCACACACACACACACACACACACACACACACACACACACACACACACACACACACACACACACACACACACACACACACACACACACACACACACACACACACACACACACACACACACACACACACACACACACACACACACACACACACACACACACACAAAGTAATGTGTCTATAGTTATATTGTGATGTCTTAGTAAATATTCTATTTGTTCAGAGATAAACTTTATTGTATTTATCCTAGTGAATCTATAATTAAACGGGTAAACTAGTATTAGCACATCCAATGTCAAGTGAAGCAAAAAGTTATTATCAGGAGAGGGAGGATGTTTAAGTGGTTAGCAGCAGTGTGCTAGACGATGGCCCCCTCCACGAGGCCACCACAGCTCAGCAGAACATCGTTGTAGCTTCTTCTGGGGAGAAAAACACTTAGAGAGAAAATAAAGGTAACAGCTGAAATTGCAGAAAATAATACAGTTAAAGAGCAGATTGTAGAAGAAAGCAGTAGAGTGTGAAAAGTTGTCAGTGTATCCTCCAGCAGTCTAAGCCTATAGCAGCATAACTACAGAGATAACTCAGGATAATCTATCCTATTTAGATGGAGGCATGTTGGAGGCAGGGCAAGGGAGAGCCATCTTTACCGACTGTACACTCCACCTCCCTCTACTACCCCACTTGTTCAGATTTAGGCTAACATCAGATTTTAACCATAGGCCCTATCAAATAAAAATGTTTTAAGCCTATTCGTAAAAGTAGACATAGTGTCTGCCTCACGGACTAAGGCTGGGAGCTGGTTCCACAAGAGAGGAGCCTGATAACTAAAAGATCTGCCTCCCATCCTAATTTTAGATATTCTGGGAACCACCAGTAGACCTGCAGTCTGAGAGTGAAGTGCTCAGTTAGGAACATATGGAACAATCAGGTCACTGATGTATGATGGAGCTTGATTGTTAAGAGCTTTATATGTGAGAAGGAGGATCTTAAAATCTATTCTGAATTTAACAGGCAGCCAATGTAGGGAAGCTAAGTCAGGAGAGATATGATCTCTCTTTTTAATTCTCATCAGAACTCTAGCTGCATCATTTTGGACAAGCTGAAGACTTTTAACTACATTCTGTGGACTTCCTGAGAGTAATGAATTACAGTAATCCAGTCTTGATGTAATAAATGCATGAACTAGTTTTTCAGCATCACTCCTGGAAAGGATGCTTTTAATCTTAGCAATATTCCTCCAGGGAATGCTCTGATCTGATTGGTGAGAATCCAGAGGTTCCTGAGCAGATACCTGAAGGAGATCCTTCTGGAGCTATGCTGGGATGTGGGACCCTTTGGAGCCACAGGCATGCTGCACCAGTCTGGTTCCAGTCCAGATTCAGTTATTATTGCCATGGGAACCATCCAATGTGAGACAGCAGAAGGATTGGGCTGCTCACAGCCATCACTGAGCAGCATCATTACATTATGAACACTGTTTAAAGTGACATTTTTTTTGTTTTTACCATTAATTTCTGGAAAAATCCATCGAAATGCAGTTGTAAATGAATTAAAAGATGCCCAGTTGTTGAAAAACATTTCCAGTTTTATGACATATCATCATGGAAATTTGGTTTAAAATACATGGGAGCGGGTCTCTCGTAAGAGAAAATAAACAATCAATGATGAACAAGAGTCTGCTTCTAGACCTGCAGAAAAGGGACACACAACAATACAACAGGAGCAAGCTATCACTGCGTCACCCTGATGAGGAAATATAAAATCAACATTATTTAGCTGAACAATCACACGATAATAAATCACAGTGCATTCAGTGCCAACCACAGCCTAAAGACATGTGTTGAATGTGCCCAAGTCCATACTTATTAGAGCACCATGTGAGCACCTGTGTGCGTACACGTGCTTGTTTATGTAAGGTTTCTCTATAGGAGCGACCAATAGAGAGTGTGAGGGGCCACAGATCTGCCCCCAAAGATGTGTAGGAGATGGAAGGAGCTCCAAGTCTCATAGATCCAGGCGCTGCCCCAGAGCACAGGGACCCCAAGGAGACCGCGACCAGGAAGGCCCCTGCCCCCCTCGAGAGGCGCAGAGGATTGCCCCGGGGGGCCACAACCAGCAGCTGGCAGAGTCCCGGGAGATATCAGCAGCAAGCCCACAGGCCCGCCCGCAGCCTCCCACCCCCCAGCCGGCCGAGGCCGGGACCCAGAGACCCGGGACCCAGGGGTGACCACCCCTGCCAGGGACTCAGCAGAGCCCAGGGACCCCAAGGAGACCGCGACCAGAAAGGCCCGTGCCCCCCTCGAGAGGCGCAGAGAATTGCCCCGGGGGGCCACAACCAGCAGCCGGCAGAGTCCCGGGAGATATCAGCGGCAAGCCCACAGGCCCGCCCGCAGCCTCCCACCCCCTAGCCGGCCGAGCCCGGAACCCAGTGACCTGGGACCCAGGGGCGACCACCCCCGCCGAGGACCCAGCTGAGCCCAGGGACCCAGATCCCACCAGGCAGCCACCGGGATTGATCAGGCAGATGCCAAAAATCTTAAACCCCCTGACCCGGGAGCCACGAACACTCAGGCAGACCAAGGCACAACACTCCCCACCAAATGTGGCAGGGGGAGGGGAGTCAAAGATGTGTAGTAGCACAAGAAGTCCGAGGAGAGGGGAGGAGTCCAAGACCCAACCTGACAGACAAAGTGACACACTCCCTCCCTCATGCTCACACATACACATACAACCTAAGATTTACAAATATGAACGCTAGACACCCACTCATGCTCCCCATACACACCCTACAGCGACAACAGAGGTGTGCTAAGATTCCTAGTCTCCCTCCGCCTGCTCCAATACAGTGCTGATGAGGTGTATTCCATGGCTGGGGGGAGCAGGCAGCACAGGCATCGTCTGACCTACGTCAGCTGATGCCGTTGAGTGTGCTCACCCCAAGGCCCCAAGTGTGTGGAATGTTGTTAGTGGAAGTGTTTAAGGTGCAAATAAAATTGAGGGCAGGCTGCCACAGGACTGTGTGAATGCGTTCCATACCTGCACCTCGACTTGCCATCCCCCCAAGGTCCTATGTGCATGTTTGTGTGATGATGTGAGGAGCAGGAGGAGAAAAATGTATGTTGGCCTGAGCCCTTTATGGAGCCAGCTCCCCCATTGGCCCCAATAGTCACCTCCATTCCCAAAATGCCACCCAGGGCATGGAGACCCCAGCTCATCTAGCCAGGGCCCAAAGCAGCAGCATTGAAGAGCCCCACAGAGTCCGAGAGCACCAATCCAGCCCCACCCCAGCAAAATATCTACTCCCATCTCTGCAACTGCACAACTTCCAGAATATGCAAAACATAAGAAATCCAGGTAAGGTTGGATCATCCCCTGTGATGGGACAGAATTGTTATTATTTCAGAGGAGACAAGGTCTACCTGAGGCCCCTGGGCCTCGACCAGGCACTGCCGCGTGTTTCTGCCTTCTTCCCAGCAGCATACAAGTCAGGGCCCAATCCCAAAGTCCCCACCCAGACCATTATATTCTGCTGGATATACTTGAGACTTGGGTGGGGCTTAGGGGTACCCCACTACAGTGGTTTCACTCTTATCTTGATGTAAAATTTTCATCCTACAACAAAAAATATGGCACAGAGGAAGCTTGTTATTTAATACGAGTTTAAAGAAGAAATTCTGGGCGGTGTTAGGGGAGTTTATAAGGCTTACTGCAGAATTAAATGTCATGTTGTGGGGCAAGAGTCTAACCCAGGACATGCAGAATCAGAGTCAGAGTCGGGTTGTTTGAAAAAATAATAATATTTATTGACAAAACAATGAACTAAGAGCGCACTGGCAAACCAGCGGGTGCAGAAACGGGAAGCAGCGTCTAGAGGGGAGAGGAACAGGGGTGAGTATGGAAGTAGTAGTATGGTAGGGGAATTGCAGACGGAGGGACTTACAGCTTAGAGAGACGAGACGTGTGTGGGAGGGGTGAGCAGGGGTAAGTCCAGGGAATGAATGTAGAGCGGTTGAGGTGAATGGTGAAATTGGATCCGGACCGGGGTGGTTCTGGAGAGGGAGCGAGAGGTGGAGGAGATCGGGTCGGCACTTGGAGGAGGGTGAACCAAGAGATGAACCATCCAAAACAGCGTCTGGAAAAATCCTGATGGTAATCCAGACCTGAGGTGAGTAAATCCATAAAAAGTATCAATCCAAGTCACAAGAGAAAAACACACTAGAGAAACTAGAGCTAGAGATAAGCGAGGGCTAGAAACTACCAGTCAGTGGCAATCATCCGGCGTCGAGTCATGTCCACCTTCCACCTTATGAACCAGCCTGCTGGTCAGCTGATTAGAAACACCTGTTGCTCCCTCTCCTGAAACCAAGCACTCAGAGATAGTGAGAAGATGAGAAGAGTACTCACCCTGGCTCATGACAGCCCCCCCCCAACGGATGCCCCCTGGCGTCCCAGCCGAGGCAGCCTCGAACTCCCGGATGAGGGATGGGTCCTCAGTGAATGAACGCGGCACCCATGAACGCTCTTCCAGTCCGTAGCCCTCCCAGTCGACAAGGTACTGGACTCCTCTGCCCCAACGACGAGAGTCTAGGATCTTGTTGACCGTGTATACCAGACCTCCCTTGTATAGTCGAGCAGGAGGAGAAGGAGCTGGAGCAGAACAGAGAGGACTGGAGACCACAGGCTTGTCCAGTGACACATGAAAAACTGGATGCACACGCAGGGAGAGGGGAAGGTCCAGACGAACCGTCATGGGAGAGGGTACGTCCAAAACCTTGAAGGGGCCAATGAAATGAGGAGGTAACTTGCGGGATGAAGCCTTTAAAGGGATGTCCTTAGAAGAAAGCCAGACCCTCTGTCCAGGTGTGTAAACCGGAGCCGGACGCCGCTGGCGGTCTGCCAACTGTTTATTCCTGAATGCCGTTTGGTCCAGTGCTGCCCTGGTGCAGGCCCAGGCGTGCCTGGCACCGCGGAGGAATTGACGTACGGAGGAAACAGAGGTTTGCTGGGGAAAAGTGAAGGTTGGTACCCGAAAGACGACTCAAAAAGTGACTGACCTGTGGCGGAGGATATATGGCTATTGTGCGCATATTAAACCCAAGGAAGGTGAGTACTCCAGGAGGATGGATGAGATAAGCAGACACAGCGCAGCATGGCACCCAGCTCCTGGTTGATCTGCTCACACTGTCCATTGGTCTGGGGGTGATGTCCCGAGGTGAGAGCCACCTTAGCTCCTAAGGCCTCCACAAATTCCTTCCACACCCTGGAGACAAATTGCTGATCACGGTCGGACAGGATTTCCTCTGGGATGCCATGGAGACGGAGGACGTGCTTTACCAGGAGCTGCGCTGTGTCTGCAGAGGAGGGAAGAGATTTGAGCAGGACCAGGTGACAAGCTTTAGAAAATCGGTCGACAATGGTGAGAATCATGGGGAAACCGTTAGAACAAGGCAGACCACATACGAAGTCCAAGGCTATGTGAGACCAGGGGCGCGATGGAGTGAGTAGTGGATGGAAAAGACCGGCTGGGAGGCGATGGTCACCCTTTTGTTGTGAACAGGTATGACAGCCTGAGATATAGCTCTTGGTGTCTTTGAAGATGGAGGGCCACCAGAAGGTCCGTCTTATCGGTGCCCCGGTTCGACCTACTCCTGGATGTAAGGAAAATTTGCCAGTGTGTGCCCAGTGTATTACCTTACTCCGCATGGACTGAGGTACGTACAGCTTCCCCGGAGGACCGTGGTTGGGACCGGGGTCCCTCCTTTGAGCCTCCAAAACCTGGTCTCTGATCTCCCACGTAACACTTCCGAGGATACAGTCAGGAGGTAGAATGGTAGCAGGCTCGGCTTCCTGATCAGGAGCGTATTGTCTGGACAGGGCGTCTGGCTTGGTGTTCTTAGAACTGGGGCGATAAGAGATCTGGAAGTTGAATCGTGAGAAGAAAAGAGACCAACTGTACAAGCGTGGATTTAATTGTTTGGCTTCTTTAAGATAAACCAAGTTGTTGTGGTCGGTCCAGATGATGAATGGGTTCTCCACCCCCTCCAACCAATGCCTCCATTCCTCAATTGCAAGTTTTACCGCCAGTAATTCACGATCACCCACATCATAGCGACTTTCAGCTGGGGTAAGGTGCTGCGAGAAGAAGGCACATGGGTGGAGGCGTTGATCCTTGTCCAATACTTGAGATAATACAGCACCCACTCCTGTGTCTGAAGCATCCACTTCCAGAGTGAATTGTCGCTGAGGGTCCGGATGGTGCAGGATGGGGGCGTTGGAGAACTTCTCCTTCAGAGTTCGGAAAGCAGATTCGGCTTTTGAGGACCATACAAAAGGCTTATTTACTGAGGTGAGACTGGTAAGTGGGGCTGCAGTCTGACTATAGTTTCTTATAAATTTACGATAAAAATTAGCAAAGCCCAAAATCCTCTGAAGTTGTTTTCTGGTCGATGGAGTGGGCCATTCCTTTACTGCTTTGACCTTCTCTGGATCTGCCTTCAAACATCCGCTCTCAATGACGTAACCTAAAAATTTAACTGTGGTGACATGAAACTCGCATTTCTCAGTTTTAACATAAAGTCTGTTTTCGAGGAGACACTGAAGTACAGCTCTCACGTGTTGGGTGTGCTCTTTCATGGTCTTTGAGAAGATCAAAATGTCATCCAGATAAACTGTAACAAACTTGTTAATAAAATCACCCAGAACCGAGTTCACTAGAGATTGAAATACAGCGGGAGCATTTGTTAATCCGAATGGCATTACCAGGTATTCTAAATGTCCCAATGGAGTCTTGAATGCAGTGTTCCACTTGTCCCACTCCCTCACCCTCACCAGGTTGTAGGCGTTCCTGATGTGACCTAGAGGGTTGGATGCTTAGATCCTAAAACCGTAGGTAATAATAACCCTTGATGAAAACAGCAGAGGCTTATTCACAAGTTTAACAATTTTTATTTATAAGATACAGCACAGGAGATTTATTAAAGACAACCCAGGTCGGGATAAAAATAGACTAAAAACTCTAAAACACGGGAGGGAGGAGCGACGACAATGCTAGCCCTGGGACTACACACGCAACGCCATCCAACTATTGTTTAAAAGCACAAAGCCGCTGTAGGGACCCGAGACAAGAGACAATAATATAAAGAAAAACACTCAGTGCTCCCTTTAACTAAAGCTCATACACACGTCACCCAGAAGTGAGTAAAACCCCCGACAAACTCCTACAGCGGATACTCTAAAAGTAACAAGCCTCCCAGAGACAGCACTGTGCTTAACGCTAACCACCCGACTGAAACAAGTTTACTTCCTTCCCCCTCTGGAGAAAAACGATTAGTAATAAGATAAAACCGATAAACGGTTTAATAAAAGAACTAGAAAAGATTTAATAAAAGGAACTGGAAAAACAGTAGCAGGCTAAGGTCTGTGAACAAAACACGCATTGCTAGTCCTATTCTAACGAAACATAAAAATGCTGTGAAAGTTATAAACCAGTACCTCATCAGCCGACCGCTTGCCAATGAAAATTCCGGCTGTTCACCCCTCAGTCCTGCTCACACTTCGTAAAGAGGAACCGATTAAAAATATAACCGTTAACTAAACTGAAGCAAAGCCAGGTCACTCACCACTTAGCCGCACCCACGTCCGCACCCAAAGCGAAGCATTCAGCGTTTGCGGCTAGACCCCAGCTGCCCTAATTATAGCAGCCCTCTGATTACACACCTGGCCTCCCCTGTGTCAGTGGCAGAGGCGGTTTTACCATTAGGCATAGGTAGGCGGCCGCCTGGGGCCCCCTAGTGGTGGGGGGCCTCCTAGCCCTGACCATTGGCACCCCTCTGTTAATGCCACAATATTCTTATTACCAACCTGTGGCCGCAGGGATTGGACATGCGCACTTCTCATTACCATAATTCCTGAACCATTCAAGATCGTCGTCGTCGTCTTCCTCCGCTTATCCGGGTCCGGGTCGCGGGGGCAGCATCCCAACTAGGGAGCTCCAGGCCGTCCTCTCCCCGGCCTTGTCCACCAGCTCCTCCGGCAGGACCCCAAGGCGTTCCCGGACCAGATTGGAGATGTAACCTCTCCAACGTGTCCTGGGTCGACCCGGGGGCCTTCTGCCGGCAGGACATGCCCGAAACACCTCCCCGGGGAGGCGTCCAGGAGGCATCCTGACCAGATGCCCAAACCACCTCAACTGGCTCCTTTCGATCCGGAGGAGCAGCGGTTCTACTCCGAGTCCCTCCCGAATGTCCGAGCTCCTCACCCTATCTCTAAGGCTGAGCCCGGCCACCCTACGGAGGAAACTCATTTCGGCCGCTTGTATCCGCGATCTCGTTCTTTCGGTCATTGCCCAAAGCTCATGACCATAGGTGAGGATTGGGACGTAGATCGACCGGTAAATCGAGAGCCTGGCTTTCTGGCTCAGCTCCCTCTTCCCCACGACAGATCGGCTCAGCGTGCGCAACACTGCAGACGCCGAACCAATCCGCCTGTCGATCTCCCGATCCCTCCTACCCTCACTCGTGAACAAGACCCCGAGATACTTAAACTCCTCCACTTGAGGTAGGACCTCTTCCCCGACCCGGAGGTGGCAAGCCACCCTTTTCCGGTCGAGAACCATGGTCTCAGATTTGGAGGTGCTGATCCTCATCCCAGCCGCTTCACATTCGGCCGCGAACCTACCCAGCAAGAGCTGAAGGTCAGAGCTGGATGAAGCTAGGAGGACCACATCATCCGCAAAAAGCAGAGACGAGATTCTCCTGCCACCAAACTCGACACACTCCACACCACGGCTGCGTCTAGAAATTCTGTCCATAAAAGTGATGAACAGAACTGGTGACAAAGGGCAGCCCTGGCGGAGTCCAACCCTCACTGGGAACAGGTCCGACTTACTACCGGCTATGCGGACCAAACTCACGCTCCTCTGGTAAAGGGACTGAATGGCCCTTAACAGAAAGCCACCCACCCCATACTCCTGGAGCGTCCCCCACAGGGTGCCCCTGGGGACACGGTCATAAGCCTTCTCCAAATCCACAAAGCACATGTGGATTGGTTGGGCAAACTCCCATGCCCCCTCCATCACCCTTGCAAGGGTATAGAGCTGGTCCACAGTTCCACGGCCAGGACGAAAACCACATTGCTCCTCCTCTATCTGAGATTCAACTATCGATCGGACCCTCCTCTCCAGTACCTTGGAGTAGACCTTTCCAGGGAGGCTGAGGAGTGTGATCCCCCTATAGTTGGAACACACCCTCAGGTCACCCTTCTTAAAGATGGGGACCACCACCCCGGTCTGCCACTCCCTAGGAACTGCCCCCGATGACCACGCAATGTTGTAGAGACGTGTCAACCATGACAGCCCTACAACATCCATAGCCTTGAGATACCCAGGACGAACCTCATCCGCCCCCGGGGCTCCGCCGCTGTGTAGTTGTTTGACTACCTCAGCAACTTCTGCCCCCGAGATCGGACAGTCCATCCCCAGGCCTCCCATCTCTGGTTCCTCCTCGGAATGCGCATTGGTGGGATTGAGGAGCTCCTCAAAGTATTCCTTCCACCGTCCGACTATAGCCTCAGTTGACGTCAGCAGCTCCCCATCCCCACTGTAAACAGTGTGAGCGAGTTGCTGCCTTCCTCTCCTGAGGCGCCGGACAGTTTGCCAGAACCTCTTTGGAGCCGATCGATAGTCTTTCTCCATGGCCTCACCAAACTCCTCCCACGCCCGAGATTTTGCCTCGGCAACTGCCACTGCTGCACTCCGCTTGGCTATCCGGTACCTGTCTGCTGCCTCTGGAGACCCACAGACCAGCCACGCCCTGTAGGCCTCCTTCTTCAGCCTGACGGCTCCCCGAACCTCTGGTGTCCACCAGCGGGTACGGGGGTTGCCACCACGACTGGCACCGGCCACCTTACGACCACAGCTAGCAACAGCCGCCTCGACAATCGCAGAGTGGAACAAGGCCCACTCGGACTCAATGTCCCCCACTGCTCTCGGGACGTGGTCAAAGCTCTGCCGGAGGTGGGAGTTGAAGACCGTCTTGACAGGTTCTTCTGCCAGGCGTTCCCAGCAGACCCTCACTATGCGTTTGGGTCTGCCAGGTCTACGCGGCATGTTCCCTTGCCATCTGATCCAACTCACCACCAGGTGGTGATCAGTTGACAGCTCCGCCCCTCTCTTCACTCGGGTGTCCAAAACATACGGCCGCAGGTCAGATGATATGACTACAAAATCTATCATCGACCTGTGACCTAGGCTGCCCTGGTACCAAGTGTACCGGTGGGCATCCTTATGTTCGAACATGGTGTTCATTATGGCCAAACTGCGGCTTGCACAGAAGTCCAATAACAAAACACCGCTCGAGTTCAGATTAGGTGGGCCGTTCCTCCCAGTCACACCCCTCCAGGTCAAGCTGTCATTGCCCACGTGAGCATTGAAGTCCCCCAGCAGGACAATGGAGTCCCCTGATGGAGAACTATCTAGCACTCGTCCCAGGGACTCCATTCAAGATATCATTAAAATTCCAAAAGTGCTGAAAAGATTAAAAATGGGGCTTTTCGTGCATATACATACAATACATTATGGTAGCCACCGGGATTCCCTGTCTTGAGCGCACCGAATCACAACACAGATTCAGAGACGTGCTGAGTTTGTCATCCAAAATGCTCCGTTTTATAACTTTTGAACGGCTGATCAGATTCAAATAATTCCAACGGTTCCTAAAAGTACATAAAAGCAGCTTTCCAACGATCTATAGCAATGAAGCAATCAGAGTTAGGGAAAATATCGCTACGAGGGGAAATCCTGCTGTACAGCCTGATAGAAACGGAGCACAGCGCGGTGGAAGCGGATATCGGAACTGGGAAGCTAATTAGCATAAAAACCAGCATGAAATTATGGAAATGCCTCAAAGAAAATCAACACGATCTATTAGGTGTCCCAGAAGGCTTATATCTGAAGTCAGTGACCACGAAGAAAGACAGATCTCCGGTGAACCAGGATATGAATGTTTGTTCAGTCTTTATTTTTTATTTTTTTATTTGAACAACCCTCAACTATTTGCTAATTGTAAGATTCAGCTTCATTCCAGCATTATTTATCCTTTTACAATGAATAATTATTTTTGCTAAAACAAAAGTTTCTGGTATAGCAGTGCACGGTGTGCCAGAGAAGCACCCCAGTGTGAGGTGTGACTCTGCCTGCAGCTGGAGAGAAACTGCTTCAAGGTCTACCACATCAAATAAAAACTTCTGAAAGTTAACAATAATAAATGGTCTTAAAAACAGCTAAAAAATATACCAGGGTTCAAACTTTTTAAAGAATAGATGCATTTCAGTTCAAAGTTTAAATTGTTTGCCCAGTAATTTTGAACTTCATGTTCAGTAAGAAATGTAAAAAATTCAAATCCGTTTTTTGCTTTTTTCACTTTGAAGCTGATTTTTTAAAGGCTTTAATAGAAATAAATTATAAATACAAACCATACACTAAAAGCTGAGGTTGTTCTCAAAAAAGAGAGAGTTACACACACGTTGTACTTTTTATTACAATTTTACAGCCATAAGATTAAAAACATACCAGGCGGCCCTGTTATAATTATGGTCATAAGAGGGTTATTAAGACTGCGATGCACAAACAGGAAGTGATTGGTAGTCATTCCACTCCAATCCAGTTGGTGGCGGTAATGCACCAAATTGTTGTTTGCCAAGTGCCATGAGACCACAAATAAGAAGAATAAGAGAGGTGGGAGCGTTCGTATCAAACTCAAAGCGATAGTCAAAACATGAAGCATGAAATGGAGTTATCCTAGTGGCTCCAATAAGAGAAAGAAGCAGCTTGCTTCATAAAAGCTTTTATTTTCACTTCTGAAAGTGACGTCGTTTCTCGATGTAAACATCAAAAGGAGGCAGAAAGGAAAGACAATGGAAAATGTTTAAACATAGACCAAAATGGAAAATAGAAATAAAATAACAAAGGCAAAAGCAGGAGCACTGACAGGAAGAAGAAAGCATTCAAAGGGAGAGAAAAAATGGAAAAAAGAGGAGGACTAATAAGAAGCGAAAATAAATCGTGTCAGAAGAGGGTAGATTTTCGCAAAACCAGTTAAAGGTAAGATTGTCAAAAATTTAGTGTAAGAGGCCCCATGTCTGTGTTCGCCTTGGGCCCCCAAATTGCTAAATCCGCCCCTGGTCAGCGGCATGACAGGTGTAACCAGAATAACTTCCGGGAACTAAGGTGACCCGGTTACACTGAGATCGAGCTGGCTGAAAATGGCTGTGTCCTGGATAGGTTCAAAAGTGGAGGAGAGTAGAGGCAGTGGATATTTATTGCGAATGGTGATCTGGTTCAAACCTCTATAGTCTATGCAGCGTCTCAGCGTTCCTTCCTTCTTGGGCACAAAAAAGAACCCAGCACCCAGGGGGGAAGAGGAAGGTCGAATGGTTCCTGCGGCAAGACAATCCTGGATATACTTCTCCATGCTCTCCCTCTCAGGCTTGGAGAGATTATAGCAGTAGCGGTTTTAGGCACGGGCAGACAGGGCAGTTGCCCGGGGCGGCATTTTTTCATGACACAAAAGGGGCGCACAAGCGCGGAGTAAAAAAAAAAAAAAAAAAAACAGGAAATCTGCGCCGCACCGAGGTTTTCTATTATCTGTCATATGACAGTGTCTGGATTGGAAACAGCAAGTTGGCGCCCCCTGCAGCTGCAGGCGCTGAACGTTCACGTGCTCCGTGTGTCTATGAAGAACAGGAAGGGGAGGGGTGCGGCGGGGGAATTCACCTCTGCGTCTTTCCCAAATAAATGAGCGGGTAGGGGCTGAATCAACTGTATTAAGATGGCTAAAGTCAATCACATCTTAACGTTCTTCCATATTTCATTCATAATATCATAAACACAGGCCTATCATTCTTTCAGGTTTCTCTGAATTGTGTGAAATGGCCGAATAAAAAAAGGAAAAACAAAATGATTTTGTGGTCACCCCCCCATCAAGGTCAAATTGTTTAGTCCTGACTAAAGGAAACTTATTGAGTCAAGAGCCAAACAGAAGAGATGAACATAAAAAAGCTAAAACCACCAGGTGCCCCATTCAGGGGGAAAAAAAGAAAAAAGAGGAGAAAGATAAAGGTATGTAGCTCTCATGATGCATGTTTTCAATTATTTGAACCAGTTAACTGGGATTTTAACGGTTAAATGCGGTCAACTAATTGCTAACAGAGCTAATAGGGCTGAAATATTGAAACAAATATTCAAATGGTTTGAAAAAAGTCCTTGAATCGTTTTTTACTGATTCAAACTAGGATTTGTTAAATGCTCACTGCAGCCCGTGGCCTGCCTGAACAACAACAAACACATGTTGATCATGTTCACATAATAATAAATAAAACAACTCTACAAGCTGAAGAAAACACCCCAGTCACCACTAACTATCCTGTTTATTTATTGCAGATGGCTGCACTGATTATTTTTTACATGATTTGTTCTGTAAAAGTTGGCATTTTTGGTAATCTACAGTTTTTTATGTCAGTTTAAATTACAATTTCAGAGGCAATTCTAAAATATTATGGATCATGATAAAGATCTATTGGAGATCTACCCCAACTTTTGGACTGCTCTGCCAGTCACTGTGGCTCAAGCTGAGAGGAGCTTTTCAAAACTTGATCAAGTCATGCCTGAGGTCACCTATGTTTCAGGGGCGGCTCACTAACCTGGCTCTGATTAGTATCAATCACTCAGTAGGGGAGCAGATTTCATGTGATGACATTATTGATGATGTTGCATCAAGGTTAGGTTTTAATTTTAGTTTGTGTTTTCTATTCTAAGTGCAATGCTGTAGTGATTATCTTTAGTTTGTTATGTGTGAAATATTTTTGCTATTTAGAATATTTATTATCTATTATGTTCATATATTCTTAATATTTAGTTATTGTTTGTTTTTGTATAGTTGATTCTATATATTTTGATACAGTATATAATGTATAGTGATTTACATTCTGACAACTTCATAGTAATTAATGTAAATATGTGCAACTTAGAAAAATTAATGTTCAATAGTTGTTCTAATAAAACATGCCTGTTTGTAGAAAACATGCGTGTGTTCATGCAGGTGGGGTGGTGGTGGTGGTGGTGGGGGGGGGGGGGCGCTCAAAGGGGGCCTCGCCCGGGGAGTAATTCGATGTAGAACCGCCACTGGATTATAGAGACGGCTAGACGGCAGTGGAGCCCCAGGTAACAAGTGGATGGCGCAATCGAAGGGCCTGTGTGGAGGCAGAGAAAATGCGCGATCTCTACTAAAAACCAGCTTGAGGTCGTGGTAGATATGAGAGACAGAAGATAGATCAAGATCAATATCCTCCATAGGAGGAGCAGGAGGACTGCGTGTGAGCGAGGTGGCAGATTTTAAACACGTTTGGGAACATTCAGGACTCCATCCTAAAATCTTGTTGTCCCTCCAGTCCAGAATGGAGTTGTGGCGAACCAACCACGAATGTCCCAAAACTAGTGGCGACTGGGGAGAGGGAAATACATAAAAACTCAATGTCTCTGAGTGATTACCTGACACCAACAGGCGGATGGGTACGGTCTGGTGGGTGATTGTGGACAGACCTCGGTTATCCAGTGAGGAGACAGAAAGTGGTTTAGACAACTTGGTAGTGGGAATCCAACACTTTTTCACCAGCTGAGGGTCTAAAAGGGACTGCTCACATCCAGAGTCCAGGAGAGCTTCGATAGATATCTGTCTAGAGTCAATTATCAATATACAAGGGAAAGAACACCGAGAGCTAGCAGAGTCTGAATTTCCACCCACCAGTAGTCCCGGCTTTACCGGTGGGCTCCCCCTTTTGACAGAGCGGGGCAATTGCTTCGAAAATGTCCAGACATTCCACAGTACAAGCACAGACCTGATCTGATCCGATGCTCTCTCTCCTCCTGAGAAAGACGAGTTCTCCCCATCTGCATAGGTTCCTCTGCTGATGGTGAGTCCATTTGTACCCGCCCTCTGGCTCCTAACGCTCTCTCATGCGAAGGGGGAACCATGGGCGTCGACTCACGTCTTCTCAGCTTACGGTGCCGTTTGTCGATGGAAGATGCCAGCCGAATGAGCTCCTCCAGAGAAGTGGGTTCCTGGCATAAAGCCAGCTGGTCTCGAACTCGGTCATTTAGGGCCTCGGTAAATGCTCCGATAAGGGCGTCCTCAATCCAAGTGGTCTGAGCTGCTAGGATCCTGAATTCCACAGCCAAGTCCGCCACCGATCTCCTGCATTGTGATAGAAGCCATAATTTCTTTCTAATGTCAGATAAAGACTGAAAACTCCCAAAAGTCATTTTAAAATCAGACAAAAAATCACAGAAAGGACCATCCAAAAAAGACTCATTATGGCTTTTTGCCTCCGCCCAACGTAGGGCTCTTCCTCTCAATAATCCTACTATGTAGGAGATTTTAGCAGAGTCTGTAGAAAAAGCTGTAGGGCAATGTTGGAACGCTAGTTGGCACTGTAATAAAAATCTGTGGCATTCCTCGAACTCACCATCGAAAGTGACGGATGGTGGGGATGGAGCAACACAGAAGTGGGTCTCATTCCAGGACCTTGCTGCTTCCGGTCCAGGACTACCGGCGGCAACCTGACCTGCTGCTGAAGGTTCCGCTGAAGGGGGTGGCTGATGTGTGTGGGACAAGGTTTCTTGAATCTGCCGAACCATGTTTTCTAAGTGCTGATAACGTTGGTTAGCTGCTGTAAGTTGTTCCATAAGTAAAGGGAGAGTTTGTTCCTGCTGAGATAAGCGGTGTGAGATGTTTGAGAGAACTGATTCCGCGGGGTTAGTGTCTTGGCCGGATGATTCTGTCATGTTGTGGGGCAAGAGTCTAACCCAGGACATGCAGAATCAGAGTCAGAGTCGGGTTGTTTGAAAAAATAATATTTATTGACAAAACGATGAACTAAGAGCACACTGGAAAACCAGCGGGTGCAGAAACGGGAAGCAGCGTCTAGAGGGGAGAGGAACAGGGGTGAGTATGGAAGTAGTAGTATGGTAGGGGAATTGCAGACGGAGGGACTTACAGCTTAGAGAGACGAGACGTGTGTGGGAGGGTTGCGCCAGGGTAAGTCCAGTGAATGAATGTAGAGCGGTTGAGGTGAATGGTGAAATTGGATCCGGACCGGGGTGGTTCTGGAACGGGAGCGAGAGGTGGAGGAGATCGGGTCGGCACTTGGAGGAGGGTGAACCAGGAGACGAACCAGAGAATAATCCAAAATGGCGTCGGGAAAAATCCTGATGGTAATCCAGACCTGAGGTGAGTAAATCCATAAAAAGTATCAATCCAAGTCATGAGAAAAAAACACACTAGAGAAACTAGAGCTAGAGATAAGCGAGGGCTAGAAACTACCAGTCAGTGGCAATCATCTGGCGTCGAGTCACCTTCCTCCTTATAAACCGGCCTGCTGATCAGCTGATTAGGAACAGCTGTTGCTCCCTCTCCTGAAACCAAGCACTCAGAGATCGTGAGAAGATGAGAAGAGTACTCACCCCGGCTCATGACATTAAAAACTGGAGCATCAACAGTCAAACACAACACTTGTCTGTATGAGTGTGTGAAATAATTAAAAACATCATGCTAGATCAGCAGCCTGTGATGACACCTGGTTCTGCTTACTATAGGAGCCGCTTCAGATATTATTAAATGAATAAATATAATAATATTATACCAAAAACTAATCGAACCAAACTCTTTAAAACACTGAACTGAACCAAAAAAATTTTTTTTGAATGGCATGGTACTGTACGGTTTGGGTTTGGTTTGGTATGGTATGGTATGGTATGGTATCTTATGGTACGGTACTGTACGGTTTGGGTTTGGTTTGGTTTGGTTTGGTTTGGTATGGCATGGTATGGTTGGCTGGCTTCAGCCCATCCTTCCTGTCTTCCTGCCCGACTGTCATATGTGAGCTGTGATGTTATGTTGGGGATTGACAGCCTCTTCAACCTCCATAAACCACTGCATTGTTGTAATAAAACAATTAGAGGTTTTTTTTTTTTTGCTCTCTTCCAGTTGTGCTGCATTGCATCATTATTGGTGGAGGCTACAAATGACAGAATCATGCTTGCAGATAAAGGATGGGAGATTTAGGGAATAATCGTCAAATGCTTAGAACAACACACATGTGAAGCTGCAAGGTTCCTTCGAAGCCACAACACATTTCGGAGTTAAAGGGCTCATTCATAAAAAAACTCTGATTGACTCAGTCTTTGGCAGACGTCTCCGTTTTCACAAGGGACTTGTAGCATGAAGACATTTGGCAAGAGTTCAGCTGGTTGTTACGAGTAAATAAGGTGAAGAGAATATTGCAGCATGTCACTCACTGAGACATCAAGGTCTTAATCCAGAAATAGAAACGTGACAGAGTTCAGGTTCTGGTTTGTTGACAGTAAGTCGGAGGGAAGTAGCAGAATAGGATTAAGCAGAGTAAACGAGATTTTAGCGCTTTATGTGCGCAGAGGGGTTGATGTTAGTCCTCACAATCATCCTCAGAGCAGCTGAGACACTGTGACTAACTAGGAGGCATCTTTCACACTTCTGGAGCAGATGACACCCTGTCTGTTGGACAGATGGACAGGCCTGCTAGATCCTCTTAGACGCACCCTTGGCTAAATGATACCCTCCGGTTTCTACGCACCAATCTTAGAGCTGCGGAAAGGAAATGGCGCAAAACAAAAGATCCTGGTAATCTATTGAAATTTCAGGAATTACTGTCCTCATTCTCTGCCAGCATCACTGATGCAAAGAAAGCTTTTTACACTGACAAAATTCTCAGCTCTACTGACTCTCAGAAACTATTTTCAACATTCAAAACTCTGCTCGCCCCTCCATCTCCATCTCCTACCAACAATCTATCAGCTGACACCTTTGCCTCATTCTTCACTGACAAAGTGGCAGCTATACGCAAACAGTTTACTCAATTGGCCACTCCTGAACATTCACTACCACAAACTCCTTCAAGCCCAACCATCTCAGGCCCTACTGCTTCATTTTCCTCTTTTTCCCATGTCGCTGAGAACTGTGTGTCCAAGCTTCTCACGAGCAGCCGCCCTACTACATGCCCACTTGATCCCATTCCGACTAAGCTGCTCCAAGCTATTGCTTCTACAGTAGCCGCAGCAGTCACAAATGTGATCAACACATCACTGACATCCGGTACATTTCCCACCTCTCTCAAGCATGCTTAGGTTAAACCACTGCTAAAGAAAAACCCATCTCTTCCTCCAAATCAGTGGAGAACTACCGACCTATCTCTCTCCTCCCTTTTCTGTCCAAAATCATTGAAAGGGTGGCTTTCAAGCTGATCACAGAATACCTCTCACAAAACTTGTCTGCTTGACCGTGACCAGTCTGAGTTCAAAAAAGGCCACTCCACTGAAACTGCTCTGTTAGCAGTGACGGATTCTTTAAAAGAAGCTAGAGCGACTGGCAAATCCTCAGTGCTTGTCCTGCTCGACTTATCGGCTGCATTTGACACTGTCAACCATGGCTTCCTTTTGTCAGCACTCTCTAGCATGGGCATCACAGAGAAAGCACACACCTGGTTTGAATCATACCTCACAGGACGATCATTCAGTGTATCTTGGCTTGGACAGTCCTCTACCATGCACCATCTTGCCACAGGAGTCCCCCAGGGCTCTGTACTAGGACCTCTTCTCTTTGCCATATACACCACCTCACTGGGTGAGATCATTCGATCACATGGCTTCTCCTACCACTGCTATGCAGATGACACCCAGCTCTATCTGTCATTTCCACCGGATGACCACACTGTCTCTGCACGAATATCAAACTGTCTCTCTGATATATCAAAATGGATGAAATCCCACCATCTCCAACTCAATCTCTCTAAAACTGATCTACTTGTCATCCCAGCAAAACCATCCGTACAGCACAATATCTCATTCCAAAATGACTTCCTATCTCTGGCTCCGTCAAAGGCAGTTCGAAATCTTGGGTGTTGTGATTGATGAACGCCTGACCTTTAAAGATCATGTTGCCTCTGTTGCCTGTTCATGCCGCTTTGTGCTGTATAACATACGAAAGATCAGACCATACCTAACACAACATGCCACCCAGCTCCTGTTGCAATCTACTGTCATCTCCCGCCTCGATTACTGCAATGCCCTTCTAACTGGTCTTCCAGGTAGTACTGTGAGACCTCTTCAAATGGTCCAGAACGCACCGGCGCATCTAGTCTTCAATCAGCCAAAAAGAGCACACATCACCCCTCTGTTCATTGAGCTCCACTGGCTACCGCTAGCAGCACACATCAAATTCAAATTGCTAACACTAGCATACAAAGTCCGAGACGGTACGGCTCCCATCTACCTGAATCATCTTGCAAAGGCTTACGTCTCGGCCCGGCCGCTCCGGTCATCACAGGATCGTCGGCTAGCAGTGCCTACACCACGCTCAGGACAATCCAGACTCTTCTCATGCATTGTTCCACAAATGTGGAATGACCTTCCAAGCACTAGAACTGTGGCTTCCTTTTCAATTTTCAAGAAACTCCTGAAGACCCTGCTCTTCAGAGAGCATCTTCTTAACTAGCACCTTGCCTGCACCAATCCCCCCTCTCTACTGTCCACTCTTTGTTCCCTACTCTCCATGACTGATGTCAATGTTGTTGTTCTATTTCATCTAGTCTTAGCCCTTAAGCTAGCTGCTATTGGAAGGATGATCTCCGCATCAGCCAATCATGAAGAGCTTAAATGTACGCCCACCAATAGTGGGCCCCCTCGTGGTATATAACCGCAGTGACCCCACTGCTCACATCCTTTTTCTCTTCATGCCAAGCTTGAGAGCTTTATTAAAGAGCAAATATTATCCCAAAAGAGCAAAATTATCCAAAGACGACTTACCAGCCATGTCCAGCGACGCCAGACCCTGCCCGACCTGCCAGACGGGCTCCATTTCCAGCGGCGACCTGCACGCTAAGTGTGAGGTCTGTCTCGGGGCTCACCACGCTGGCCTGGCCTTGACCCCGCAGGCCTCGTGCCCATTCTGTGCCGCTCTGCCCGTGGCGGAGAAGATTCGCCGGGTCGAGTACTTCACTCCCGCCGCCGACGAAGAATGTCCGGTGGCTGACTCCTACCCGCTGGACAAGGCTTTGATTTTCTTCGACGCCGGTCAGGAGCCGGCTGGCTTCAACCGGCTGGATGACGTCACCGACAGCGAAAACTACGATGAGGCGACATCCCTCCTAGACATAACGGAGGTCGACGAGCTTCGCTCAGCGGGTCCTTCTGCCCCAGTGGTTTCTCGCTCATCCCTGCCAGCAGTAAGAGCACTGCTCTAGGAGCTGCCCGCCATCATTTCTGCGGCAGCAGCCCACAAGGGGCTAGCTGTGCCAGAACCGGCCCTGCCTGAAGCGGATGATTTGGCGGGAATTTTCTGGGCAACTCAGACACGCTGTCCAGACCCTGTCTGGCCGCGCTTCCCCGCTGCTATGAGCTGCTGGTCTGCTGGTCTGCTGCCTTCTCCGAGCCTGCCAAGCTCAAGGCGCCAGTCTCCATGTATGCGCCCATCACCAAGGTCGAGGGGTTTTCCGACCAAGGCTGGCCGTCCGTTCCTCCACTAGAGCCGGATTTGGCCTCGCTGTTCGGCGCCAAGAACCACCTCGCTGGCCCGCGAGCTGTTCCCGCTTCAAAACATGACCAGCTGCTGACGCGGCTCACTGACCGCGCACATCAGTGTGCCTTTCAGACCGGCGCTGCAGGGGATAACATCGCCCTTCTTGCCTTCGGCGTCTCCAAGATGATGGAGGAGCTGGAAGCTCCCGAGGAGTCGAAAGCCGTCATAACTAAGACTGCTGATGCTATCCTCAATCTGTGTGCTGCTGTGCTCACCGGTTCTGCTTGCATCGCTGCCTGGCAGACCCTCATCCAGCGAGCGATCTGGCTGAAGGCCCTGCCCTCCATTCCGGAACATCTGCAAAGGGAGATGCTGGATGGCCCCATCACCACCGATGTTCTGTTTGGTCCCCATCTTAGGGGCGTCATTGAGAGGGCTCAGAAGACGGCCGAACTATCGGCTACGGTGCGAGACCTGGTCCACCCTCGGTGAGCCTCGCACTCCGGCCGTTCAGCCAGAGGATGGGACGAACGGCGCGGAAGCTTCAGACGTCCAGCTGCACCGCCCGCTCCACGGAGCCGGCCTCCCGCTTCGGCTCCACATCAGCGGGACCAGCGAGTTGGCGGACAACAGTTCCGGCGGGGCCAGCAGACGCCGTCTTGGCAGTCCCAGGTGCAGGAGCCTCGCCGAAAGCAGCCACGGAAGTGACTGTTTGGGGGGAATCTGTGTGTTACTGATTGTTCTGATGTTGTTGGTTTTGAAATAAAACCCAAAAAACGTCACTCAAAGAGCACAATCCTACAGTCCTCCGCAGAATCCTCTGCCGAGTTTTCACACATGTTCCCCACACCAAGCACTGCTGCACGCACACATGTTCCTGCAGGTAGTCATAATACACGGCCACCCGTAAGGGTGCGCTCCATTTGCGCTCTGGCCCCAGCATCCGGCCAGGCCCAACTCTTCCCGCTCTCCCCACGCCGTTGGGTGGGGCGGGATGTCATGCCGCTGTCTCGACCACGCGCGGCGGCACAGTGCGCGGCTCCATCCGCTAGCACTCTGTCGCCCCCGTGCACAGGCCCGGCTCCCACTCGTCCTTCACTCTCGGACTCCACGCTCAGCTGTGTGGACCAGCCTGTTCCAGCTGTTTCGCACTCGCCCTTTCGAGCGCAGCCCTCCATTGGTCGCCCCCAGTTCTCTGGTACGGGCGACGGCGGTAAGGGCGCATGCACAACCCTCAGACGTTGTTCACGTGACCGCGCACACGCGTCCACTGTCGGAATGCGCGCACGAGTGGCGCCGCCTTTGCATCATGAGCAAATGGATTTCGGACACCATTCATTGCGGTCACACACTTCATTTTCAGGCCACTCCACCTCCCTTCAACGGGATCGTGGAGACGACGTTCACATCGCAAGTACAGTCTCAGGCGCTAGAGCTGGAGCTGCGGGAACTTCTGTCCAAAGACGCTATTTCCCGAGTCCCTCGCGGACAAGAACTCTCGGGTTTCTACTCCCGCTACTTCGTAGTACCGAAGAAGTCGGGGGGAATGAGGCCGATTCTCGACCTGTCCCTGTTCAAATGCTCCATAGCAGTAATGCATTTCCGCATGTTAACGATGAGACAAGTCCTGGAATATGTGCGCCCTGGGGATTGGTTCACGTCAATCGACCTGAAAGACGCATACTTCCACATACCAGTAGTTCCAAACCACTGGAAGTTTCTGCGTTTTTCGTTCAAGGGAGTTCAATATCAGTTCAATCGCCTCCCTTTCGGCTACTCGCTAGCCCCGTGCACCTTCTCCAAATGTCTGGAGACCGCGCTGCAGCCACTGCGCACGGAGGGAATGAGGGTCTTATTTTACCTGGACGATCTTCTCCTGTGCGCTCGGTGCAAGGACGAGGCGTCACAGCAAACCAGGAGGTTGACAGGGCATCTGTCAACCCTAGGGTTTTCTATAAACTGGGAAAAGAGATCCATCCTTCCATCCCAGTCGATTGTGTATCTCGGGGTGGAGTTGGACGCCTCCCTAATGAGAGCACGTTTGTCGCCTGCAAGAGCGGCAGATCTCTCCACGGTGATCTCCTGTGTTCAACCCCGCAAGATCGTGAGAGCCCGGTTAGTCATGAAACTCCTGGGCATGATGTCCGCAGCCCATTCAGTGGTGCCGCTAGGTTTGCTGCGCACGAGGCGCTTGCAACGCTGGTTCGTACGCCTCCGGGTACACCCGATACGTCAGAAGAGACGTATGTTGAGGATTCCCCCTTCAGTGGGCGGGGACCTCGCTCACTGGGGGAACCCCTGCATCCTCTCACGCGGGGTTCCCATAGGACGTCCTGCGTCACACGTATCTGTGTTTACGGATGCATCACTGTCGGGGTGGGGGGGCACGTGCTTGTCCCATACGGTGGCAGATCGCTGGCCCTCCCACACGCACGAGCACATAAATGTGTTGGAGCTTATGACAGTGAAGAATGTGATCAGACACTTCGCTGCCCTTCTAGAGGGCCGTCATGTCGAAGTTCACACAGACAACCAGGTAGCGGCAGCCTACATAAATCGCCAAGGGGGAGTTCGATCCCTCCCACTGTTGCGTGTCGCCACAGATTTACTGTGTTGGACACATGTCCACCTGCTGTCCATCAGAGCCATCTACATTCCGGGGGTACTGAATGTAGCGGCAGACATCCTGTCGAGAGGGGGACCCCGCGACTCTGACTGGCGTCTACATCCTGCACTGATATCACAGATCTGGATCAGGTTCGGGGAACCGTCTGTGGATCTGTTCGCAGCTCGCGAAAACGCTCAGTGTCGCCTGTGGTTTTCCCTGAGTCCCCGGGACGGACCCCCGCTCGGGGCGGACGACCTTCTCACACCAGCCCTGGCCTCGAACGCTCCTTTATGCGTTTCCACCAGTCCCTCTGATTCCCCGTCTCCTGGACCGAATTCGGTTGGAACAGCTCTCGGTGATTCTGGTGGCTCCCAGACGCGTGTCCGCGTCATGGTTTCCGGACCTGCAAGCGCTAGTGTCCGGCTCCCCGTGGAGGCTCCCGTGGAGGGCGGACGCCCTTCTCCAGGCGGATAGGATAATCAAACATCCTCCGGAAATAGGCCAACGGCTGTGGGTCTGGCCGCTGAGCGGTCACGCTTAGAGGCTTCTGGGCTGCCGCATGATGTGGTCGCCACGATTCAGAGTGCGCGGGCGCCCTCTACCATTGCATCTTACGCTGCTAAATGGGCAGCTTTCCAGAACTGGTGCGCAGAACGGAATGCTCAAGCGCTCTCCTGCCAGCTGGCGGATGTCCTATCATTTCTGCAGATACTGATGGACAGGGGCCTCGCATTCAGCACTGTTAAGACATATGCTGCAGCTATCTCATCATGTCATCAGGGTTTTGGAGATAGATCTGTTTTCAAACATCCCCTCACAAAACGTTTTCTAAAAGGTGTCAGGAGGAACAGACCTGTGTCCCGCCCGCTTTTTCCCCAATGGGATCTAACGGTGGTTCTGCGTGGCTTATCTGAAGCTCCATTTGAACCCTTGGACCAGGTCTCACTCAAGTTCCTGTCGCTTAAAACTGCATTGCTGCTGGTGCTAGCATCAGTTAAGAGAGTGAGTGACCTAACCGCCCTCTCAGTGGCTCCCACATGCCTCAGGATCCGGGAGGATGGCGGGTCTGCTGTTTTATGCCCCAACCCAGCCTTTGTGCCCAAAAGCATTAATGCTTCCTTCAAATCCAGGTCAATTTCATTGGCTGGACTTTTTCCTCCTCCCCATAATTCTGAGGAGGAGGCGGCTTCTCACCTTCTCTGCCCGGTGCGCGCGCTTGCACGATATGTGTCACGCACTTCAGGGATTCGTCGCTCACAAAACCTGTTTGTGCACTACAGGGAGTATTCCCTTGGTCAGGCGCTGTCGGCCCAGCGCCTTTCACCCTGGCTGTGTGACGCCATTTCCCTCGCTTACACATCATCAGGGCAGGATCCCCTGAGGCACTCAGGGCTCACTCAGCCAGAGGGATTTCCTCTTCTATGGCGCTCCTCAGTGGTGTGTCAATGGAAGACATTTGTCAGGCTGCTTCATGGGCTTCACCCTGTTCCTTTACTCGTTATTATTTACGAGATGTGTCTTCAGGATCCATCACTCTTTCAGTGCTTGGACCCCAGCAGGCTAAATGAATGCTTATGGCACCTCATTGGCCTTGCTGAGATGGATTTCATCCTCTTGTGGATGATGTTTTTTAGTGGGGGCCCCTCTTTTATCGTGCCTGCCTCAGTCTTTAAGCCTGGTCTGAGGCTGAACGTCCCCCACTAGAGGAGATTTGATTGGGTGTGTCCATTGGTTGTGTTAACCAGTGGGGCGTAAACCCATCCAGCTGCACTTTATTCCAATAGCAGCTAGCTTAAGGGCTAAGACTAGACGAAGTAGAACGTTGGTTACGTATTGTAACCCCAGATTCTATGAGTCTAGTCGCAGCCCTTAAGCCACTTGGCCCCACTGGTTATGATGGGAATAAGAGCCATTGGAGGTGAGCAGTGGGGTCACTGCGGTTATATACCACGAGGGGGCCCACTATTGGTGGGCGTACATTTAAGCTCTTCATGATTGGCTGATGCGGAGATCATCCTTCCAATAGGAGCTAGCTTAAGGGCTGCGACTAGACTCATAGAATCTGGGGTTACAATACGTAACCAACGTTATTGTTGTTGTTAGCCTCAAGGGCAATATGCCGATTATCACTTGTAAGTCGCTTTGGACAAAAGCGTCTGCTAAATACATTAACATAAACATTTGATACTCTCCCAGGCTGGCAGGCCATCCTAAAGGTGTAAATATGTCGTCTGCCAAAGCTGTTTTAAACAAGGGCCATTTCTGAACTGACGCCATGTTTGTAGTTTTTCTCCATCGCAGCTCTGGTGCAACACTGTCAAACAGATAGCTCTGATTGGATCATCATAAAACAGTTCTAACTAATGGCAGATCTGCAGATAAATGTTGTTCATATGATCTAGATTTCTAGCTAACATTTT